>NC_135534.1:86588269-86888269 GCF_045843805.1 Urocitellus parryii | reverse complement strand
CACATCAATAGACTTAAAAATAAGAACCATATGATCATCTCAATAGATGCAGAAAAAGCATTCGACAAAGTACAGCATCCCTTTATGTTCAAAACGCTAGAAAAATTAGGGATAACAGGATCATACCTCAACATTGTAAAAGCAATCTATGATAAGCCACAGGCCAGCATCATTCTGAATGGAGAAAAATTGAAGGCATTCCCTCTAAGATCTGGTACAAGACAGGGATGCCCTCTCTCACCACTTCTGTTCAACATAGTCCTCGAAACACTGGCCAGAGCAATTAGACAGTCAAAAGAAATTAAAGGCATAAAAATAGGAAAAGAAGAACTTAAATTATCACTATTTGCAGATGATATGATTCTATACCTAGCAGACCCAAAAGGGTCTACAAAGAAGCTATTAGAGCTAATAAATGAATTCAGCAAAGTGGCAGGATATAAGATCAACACGCATAAATCAAAGGCGTTCCTGTATATGAGCGACAAATCCTCTGAAACGGAAATGAGGACAACTACTCCATTCACAATATCCCCCCAAAAAATAAAATACTTGGGAATCAACCTAACAAAAGAGGTGAAAGATTTATACAATGAAAATTACAGAACCCTAAAGAAAGACATAGAAGAAGACCTTAGAAGATGGAAAAACATACCCTGCTCATGGATAGGCAGAACTAACATCATCAAAATGGCGATATTACCAAAAGTTCTCTATAAGTTCAATGCAATGCCAATCAAAATCCCAACAGCATATCTTGTAGAAATAGATAAAAGAATCATGAAATTCATATGGAATAATAAAAGACCCAGAATAGCAAAAACAATACTAAGCAGGAAGTGTGAATCAGGCGGTATAGCGATACCAGACTTCAAGCTATACTACAGAGCAATAGTAACAAAAACAGCATGGTACTGGTACCAAAACAGGCGGGTGGACCAATGGTACAGAATAGAGGACACAGTAACTAATCCACAAAACTACAACTATCTTATATTTGATAAAGGGGCTAAAAGCATGCAATGGAGGAAGGATAGCATCTTCAACAAATGGTGCTGGGAAAACTGGAAATCCATTTGCACCAAAATGAATCTGAATCCCTATCTCTCGCCGTGCACAAAAGTTAACTCAAAATGGATCAAGGAGCTTGATATTAAATCAGAGACACGGCATCTGATAGAAGAAAAAGTTGGTTATGATCTACACGCTGTGGGATCGGGCTCCAAATTCCTCAATAGGACACCCATAGCGCTAGAGTTAACAAATAGAATCAACAAATGGGACTTACTCAAACTAAAAAGTTTTTTCTCAGCAAAAGAAACAATAAGAGAGATAAATAGGGAGCCTACATCCTGGGAACAAATCTTTACTCCTCACACTTCAGATAGAGCCCTAATAACCAGAATATACAAAGAACTCAAAAAATTAGACAATAAGATAACAAATAACCCAATCAATAAATGGGCCAAGGACCTGAACAGACACTTCTCAGAGGAGGACATACAATCAATCAACAAGTACATGAAAAAATGCTCACCATCGCTAGCAGTCAGAGAAATGCAAATCAAAACTACCCTAAGATACCATCTCACTCCAGTAAGACTGGCAGCCATTAGGAAGTCAAACAACAATAAGTGCTGGAGAGGATGCGGGGAAAAGGGCACTCTTGTTCATTGCTGGTGGGACTGCAAATTGGTGCAGCCAATTTGGAAAGCAGTATGGAGATTTCTCGGAAAGCTGGGAATGGAACCACCATTTGACCCAGCTATTCCCCTTCTCGGTCTATTCCCTAAAGCCCTAACAAGAGCATGCTACAGGGACACTGCTACATCGATGTTCATAGCAGCTCAATTCACGATAGCAAGACTGTGGAACCAGCCTAGATGCCCTTCAATAGATGAATGGATAAAAAAAATGTGGCATTTATACACTATGGAGTATTACTCTGCATTAAAAAATGACAAAATTATAGAATTTGGAGGGAAATGGATGGCATTAGAGCAGATTATGCTAAGTGAAGCTAGTCAATCTTTAAAAAACAAATACCAAATGACTCCTTTGATATAAGGGGTGTAAACAAGGACAGGGTAGGGACGAAGAGCTTGAGAATAATATTTACAGTAAACAGGGGTGAGAGATGGGAGGGAAAGGGAGTGAGAAGGGAAATTGCATGGAAATGGAAGGCGATCCTCAGGGTTATACAAAATGTCATATAAGAGGTAAGGAGGGGTAAGTCAAGAGAATACAAAGGGAAGACATGATTTACAGTAGAAGGGGTAGAGAGAGAAAAGGGGACGGGAGGGGAGGGGAGGGGAGGGGGGATAGTAGACAATAGGACAGACAGCAGAATACATCAGACACTAGAAAGGCAATATGTCAATCAATGGAAGGGTAACTGATGTGATACAGCAATTTGTATACGGGGTAAAAGCGGGAGTTCATAATCCACTTGAATCAAACCGTGTAATATGATGTATTAAGAACTATGTAATGTTATGAACGACCAATAAAAAAAAAAAAAAAAGGTATTCCATAGGGTTATTTTTACATATATCTCTGAAGAGACTTTTCAGGTGCTTTAGAATATTGCATTATTCTCTGCCTGTTACTAATGTAGATCTGTATATTTAGTATGATTTGCTTCATGTTGATCTCCCTTAATATGAAGTTTCCCAAACAAGTATCTTTCAGAAATGATTTTTTATTTTCCTGTTTGTATATTATAAGGATCATTTTCTTAAAGTTGTGGGTTACAAACGTTCAAGTGTATCTACTTGCACTCATTGCTGTGAGAAGTCAATGGAGGTAATTGATAAAACAAAATGGGCTGCTGAGGAAAACATTTACATTTTAGAATTTGAAATTTGAACTAGTTTTAATTTCTAAGTTAGCACAGTTTTTTTTCCTTTCATGCAGATTCAAATAGATGGTACAAATAATACTATTTTTAGTGCTTTTTTTTTTGTAGCTCTGAGCCAGAGGATGGCACATTAATTTACCTAATTATATTTGAGGTATTTTTAGGGTCCTGTTTACCATCATTTTCATAATACTATAAAAAGGACATTCTTTTTGTGTGTTTTTTATATGTTCTGTACCACTATGTCATCCTTAAAAATAAATGTATCAAGGCTTATAAATAAATGTATTTACATGCTGAAAAAAAAAATAAATAATTTCCCTGCAATTTTATAATATCAAATATATTGTTCTTTAGTGTGCTATTATTCATTTATAGATTTAGTGTTAATTAAGCAATGAAATATTTCCCCAAAATGAAAGAGTATGTAACTCATTGGAGGATGCAGTGAAAAATGCATCCTTTATAGAAAATATGTGAAAATAGACTCTACTTGTCATGTATATCTAAGAAGAACAAATAAAACAAATTAAAAAAAAAACAGATTGGCAAAATGTTAATAAGTATTGAAGCTGAGTGATGAGCATAGGAGAATTTATTTGAAATAAATTTGAAATTCTCTTTATTTGAAATGAAGTTGAAATTCTTTGATTTTGTGTGCTTGAAAAATCTTCAAAATAATTTTTTAATAAATAAAATAAAATATACTGACTCTTTTAGAGTGTCCATTTCAAAATCACCTGGAGATTATTTTCGAATTATGAATGTCATGAAAGTCACTAGTTCAAATTAAAAGTTAAATAAGTTAGACTACATTACAAATAATGGTTCTTTGCCACAGGATATTGTCATAAATTAGAGGCATGTTTTACACTTATTTACAATCCATATACAAAGACCATGGTCCAAAATCCCTTAAGAATTATTAAAAAAGGAAAAGACTCAGACTAAAATAGATAAATACAGATGTTTCATGAAAAAATTGCCAAATGTGATCAAGAAATCAAAGTAATAAGAATATATATTATATATAAATATAAAAATTATCAACACTAATAGTGAAACAGGACATATCCCTCAAGATCAAGATCCTACTGAGAGCACCAAGAATAAATAATATTTTGCCCCCTTAAAACCAACATCTTGTATAAAGTGGAATAATTTCTTAAATATCTCAAATTAAGAAAACTGACATAAAGCCTAGAAAATATCACCAATCCCCTACTATTTTACAATGAAATCTTTAAGCTTAGATGGTTGAATTATTACTCATCATTTTCAGAAATTGTCTGCAGAGTACCTTTCAGAATAGGATGAAGATATTATAACCAAAAGTATAACCATAGTCCCATAGACTAGTAAAGAAGTACTTATGCAAATGCCAAGTTAAAATTGAAAATAAAGGATGAATATCAACAAAAAAATAAGAAAATTATAACATCAACAGATGGCAAGGATAGATCTGACAAAAATCAATGCTGAGTTATAGAAATTTATAAGAAATCTATTAGTATAAATTCATATTTATGAGGATTATTTATAAAAACACAAAGCTCCTATAATTTCTTATTATGAAAATCTGAATTATTTTTCCTTACTATCAGAACAAGTTCAGAGATGTTCCCTACACGATTTTATTCAACACCATGGAGATTGAAGCCAGGTCAATAAAGAAGAAAAGGAAATAAAATACATTTAGATTAGAAACAAAAAATAAGTAAAACTATTTTTATTTCTAGAGATATTATCATCTGTATAAAATACAAGGACTATTTAAAAAAAGTGAGGAAAAGCTACAAAAAACTAAAAAATCTTACATTAGTAAGATATAATGCAGGTCAATAAAAGTTCTACCTGTAAAATTAGCTAGGTACAATTAAAAATTAAATGAAAAATATGAATTCTATTAATGTCAATACCCTGAAATATGAAATATTTAGGGATAAATCTTAAAATAATCTGGAAGACCTGCTTGCTGCTAAAATATTGCTGAGAAAGGGATAACTTGGGGGACCTCAGAATCTGACATCCTGAAATTTGCTACTCTGGCATAATGCTACTTTTAAGCTGAAGGCAAATGAAGAAAACAGACCAAGGTTCAGGTATATACTCTACCCTATATGCCACAAAAGCAAGTACATATTCCCCTTGGGATGGTCCCCTTTCCCTTTGCCCTCTACTAGGAAAGGGGAGAACAAGCTTAATGCAGGAGAGGAAAGCCAACTAGAGCCATCTACAAAAACCAACCTTAGTAAGTCACTCTGCCTCCCAATAGTGCCAACCATCTATTTACTTTCCAAGAGTTTACTGCTTTTCAAAACTCCTGAAATGGCTTTTCTTTTTCTCATTGCTTCTCTAGGAATTGCTCTTCTTTCTCCGGATGCTGTAACAGGGTTCAATCCCAGCTGCATCCCTGAGGGTTTTCTCTCCTTTATTAAGCTTCCCCCAACTTATGCCATGAAAACCTTTTAACCTTGAGTAAAATTTGGATGCTTTTCTCCTGATAATCTTCTTTTTGGCAGTTATTTACAAATCCGGCCACTGATTCTAAGATGTTAGAGGAAACTTTGTCCCATTTCAATAAGAAACCATAAATAAATATGAAGATATAACAGATTTTTGGATGCAAAGAATCAATATTATCAGTTTGCTCTTTCTCCCAAATTAATATATAAAGTCAATATGATGCCAAATAAAAATCCCAGCAGGCTTTTAAAAAATAATAATTCACAAATTGATTCTAATTTTATAAGAAAATGTAAACAATATAAAAGAAACAACTTCAAGCAATCTAAAAGCAAAGTCATATGTATAATTGGTTTATTTCTTTATTCATTTCATTTTCAATGTTTTAAATTTCACGATCTACCTGTTGAAATTTTCTTAATTTCTAAGGATTCAACTAAAACTGGTTGTACTGGTGATGTGGTGATAGTAGTTGACTAAATACACATTTCCTCATTTTATTTGGATTCATTATTGGTAGGGACTTGAACAACTCTGTTGTTATAGACTGAGTATATGTGAGATGGGTACAAGGTAATTAAAAATCTAATACCTATCAAGGACAAGAAGGAAGAGAATTGATAAGCAGAACTGACAAGTCCTTAGCCAACCTGGTGGTAGCTCTAGCATACATATTGCCCATCTAATCACCCTGCATTGATCTAAAATTGATAGATAAACTCTATTTCTCCTTCACCAGAGAGAGCTTCTCCTAAACACATGGCCTTGGACAAGGGTCCTCTTTGGGGCCAAGGCAAATCCTCAAGGAATTGAAAACTAACAACTGCAAGTTCTATAAAGGATGATCTGGGGATAGGGCCTCCATGTCTACTACATCTCCCTGCATTTCATCTTCACCACTTAGTGTCATGTGACTGGTAACTTTAAATCATTTATATGTGGAAGAATATTCCTCATGTATAGTCACTTTTACTCTTAACAAGAATCTCATAAGACATAGTGTTGAAGTCACAAAGAGGTACAAAAGAGAGATAACAGATGCTGTCATTAGTGAATGTAAGGCTGTTATTGACCAAAAATTTTTAAAGTGAGGTGACAAGTAGGTATATTTAGTTTAATTATTTTTGTTCAATTGAAATGATAGAATTTTAGATGCAGCATTTAGGGACAACAATCTTGTAAAGGAAACTGCTGACCAACCCTCAGAATCCTATATAGGAGGGACTTTCACATGAGTCATTTTTACCTTGAAAGATGTGAACCCAGTGAACTTTGCAGATTGGACAACACACTAGATGAAACAGCTAAGTAATTTTCTCATAGAATAAAATATACATATGAAAAATGCAGCAAAGTTCAGTTTATAAGCAATGTAACATTGTGCTCAATTAGGACAAAAGAATGGATAATAGGTCTATTCTGTATGAGAGTTCCTGTATCTGTACAGACAGAAAGAAATATGTATGTGTGTGTATACATAAGTTTACATATGCACATATATGCATATATACACATAGACATATATGTGTAAATGTATGTGTGTATATATATAGAGAGAGAAATGGAAATATATATGTATATATATGTATATATATGTATCTACCTAAGGAGGTTAAGAAACACATTCTGATTTATATATATATAAATCAGAATGTGTTATATGTATACACACAAAAAAAAAAACTCATACACTCTCTCCTCTCTTAGAAACAGGTTGACACAATGAAAGTGGTCACAAATGTTAGTACTTGTATTGAAAAGATTGATGTTCCTGAAAGTTTGGGTTAACTGGGTATAACAAATTATTGCCTAATAAGTTTGTCATCCTCAGTGTTGGGATGTTTGACATCAATTGACAGATAAAAATGTTTATGAAAATTCAAGTAATAATGTAATACATAAACACTCCCCAAAATAACACAAGTTTTACAAATCATCTCTCCATGTATTCAGTTCTGTTAAATAGAATACGGTTTCTATATTTCTAAGTGACATATGGAAATGCAGAGGGAAAATGTTCCTGTGTTGCCCCAGGGAGGCAAATGGAAGGCTGTGAGCACTCAGAGTTTGGGAAGAGCATAGCAATTCCTTTGTGCAGCTTTTCTTGCTTTCTGACTCTAATTTTCTTGGAACCTGGCAAGAATGAATTTCCCCTCAGGGAAATGTGTTGCTCTCAACAGACAAGGGGGCACCAACCATGGATTTATTGTTAGACATGTCATTTGAAATAGTTTTTAAAAGTTTCAAAAAGTGGTGTTTAAATTACTATAGCTACAGGTTACCTGTAGTCTATGTGCTCATCATGTATGTATGTTTTATGAAGCTATTTAATCTGAAATTCACTTAAAAAGAGAGTCACCATAGTAACTGAAATCAGAACGTTTTGTGCTGGCTTTGACACACAGAACTCTCTACAGAGACACACACACACATGCACACACACACACACACACACACACACTCCACATTGACACTCCTATGGAGCAGGCATCAAATGTGAAAGCATGGTTTCAGGAAAATGAGGGTTGACTCATTGCTTTAGTTATCTTCTTCTCATCACCTTAGGCAAATGTGAAGAGAGTGAAAAATAAGCACTGCATGTAAGCTGCAACACTGCTGTTGACTGATATAGAAGCCCTTCCTTAAAGTGATCTTAGCAAATTTTGAAAAAAGTCGAACGTAACAGGTCAGATTTTTCTTTCAATTGTAGGGCATTTATAAAGAAAATAATCACTGTCCCTTGTGAACATATTACAGTGTGATTTTTAACATTAAAAATCCACTGAAGAGTAGAGATCTTCTGCTGCATTTGCAGTAACATGACAATGCTATGTACATAAGAAAAAAATTATATCAGTTCAGCACCAAAAAGAAATTTAAAATTCTTAAGCATTGTTCTATATTGATGACATAAGTACATTTTTTTCTGCTACTACTAAGATTAATACAGGTTATCTGAAAATAGTATGTTAAACATGTTTTGCTGTGGAAGTTGATTTAAAATACCAATATTTTAAATCAATACAAACATTTCCTCATATATGAAATTTTATAAGACTATGCTTTATTTTCATTTTGAAAGTTTTAATGTTGAAACATCCTTCCAAAATACTTATTTTTGTTTCTGAAAATATTTCAAACAAATTATCAACTTGAAAATATTTATGATTTGTAGCCTAGTGAAATTACTAGAATAATATTTTACTATGCATAGTCCTGTAAGTTAATCTTTAGGTATTTATTAACTATAATTTATTATATTTTCACATCTCTAAATGATTTATAGGCTCTCATACAGTATAAAATGAGGTGATCAACATGTGTTAGTCAGCTTTTTGCTATTGTGACCTAAATACTTATCAAGGACAACTTAGAAGAGAAAAAATTAGGTTCATGGTTTCTGTTTAGGTTCATGGTTTCAGAAGTTTCAGTCCATGCTTGGCTAACTCTTGCTTTGGGCCTGAGGCGAGGCAAGACATCACAATGGAATGGTATGGGGGAGGAAAACTGCTCAGCTATGGCAGCTATGAAGCAGAAAGATCAGGGATGGGGAAAGATACCCTTCCAGGGCAAACCCCCCAATGACCTACTTTCTTTAATGAGGTTCCACCTCCCAATAATAGCCTATTGAATTTATTAATTTATCAAATCTATTAATCCAAAGAAGAGATTAGGGTTCTCATCCAATAATTTCCTAAAAGTCTTACCTGTGGACATTGCTGCACTGGGAACTCAGTTTTTAAGTACATGAGCCTTTGGGGGACATTCTAGATCCAAACCACAACACAATAAAAGTCAGCACAAATAAGAGCTAAATTGTATTATTCGTATGCTAAGTAATGAAAAATGTCAGAGGACAGGAAGACCAAAGCAGGAGGATAAAAGGGTTATTTTATGTACGCTATAGATTTTGTTGGTAGCTGAATGGGTTTTGAACATAAAGATGAGGGACGAAAGGCTAGTCAGGCAGTCAAGCATACGTAGAGGGCTAGGATGTAGCTCAGTGGTAAAGAACTTGCCTAGCATATGTGAGGCCTTGGGTTAGATGCTCAGCAGTGCAAAATGATAATAATAATAATAATAATAATAATAATAGTAATATCATAAGAATTAGAATATGTCATGTTTGATTAGAATATGTCATGCTTGATTTTTAAGATTTTTAAATGAATTGAAGGAGAACATAAGTAACTTAAAGGCAATGAGCATGAGTTAATTATTTTTGTATGAATAAAGCAGAGAATTGAGTATGGTCTGCATATGACAAGTACTAACATATTTGATTGGAAAATAAGTACACTTGGAAAAAAATGAGAATTAGCTTGGGGTATGATGCATATGAAAGGAGAACTGAAATTCAACCAAAATATAAAGTAAGATTACTGTGTGTTTTTCTTTATATTTTCTCAGAAATTATGAAAGAAAATTAAATATTTTTTTCAGAGGTATAAAACGGGAGTGCTTAATTAGCTTGTGAAAATTTTGTTTAAAGAAAATGACTTAGAGCCTTCCATGTTCCAATAAACTACATTGTTGATCTCAAGACAGTGTTGTCTTGGCAGTGCCACATAAATTTAATTTAACCTGGAAATCACTACCCTCCACAAACACATACAAACCTTCTTTCATGGACTACATACCAATATTTTGCAGAGGCTGTTCGAGAGAGCTGCATGGATTTTTATATACACGGGCTCTGGTAATGAAATAGTTTGGGTGACCACTGCTCCTATCTGTAGAACAATAGATGACCCAAAGAAGAGGGTACTATTTTGGCTGTAAATGTTTTATTTAGTTTCATAAGAAAGAAACTCTAGTATTCAAATGTTAACTCCAACAAGGAAATTGCTGGCAAAGAAACAAAGAATTGTAGGAATGAACTTAGGTGTTATGGATTAGAAATGTGAGGGGAATCACTTGGAAGACTAAGTTTTCAAGAAGGTCAGAGATTTTTAAGATTTGGATTCAGCTAAGAAAAGGAAGATATCATAAAAACCAGTACTGATAAATAATCACTGCCACGTATTTTACAAAATTTTTCTAAGAACGTAATATTGAAGAAAATTTTAATTAAGGAAAAATACACATTTCATAATACAAATTTAAAATAAGGCAAATTTATTTGATTATTATTTAATTATTTGAAATCCATATGATCCTGGTCTTGCTTTCAATAAGTTAATGAATTATTTATGATTCTAGCTATATAAAAGATGATATCCACTAATCTCTATCTATAAGTTCTATAATTTTTTAAGTATCTCCTTTTCATTATAAGCCTTTTCAGAACAATTATGCTTTTACCAATATAAAATACTAAGGTAAATTTTTATTTGCATTCACTATTATATTAAGTAGATTCTCTATTAGAAAAAATGGGACAGGAACCACTTTCAATTTTAATTGTCATATTTTCTTCTTAGCCTTTAATTTCCAATTTTGTCTATTTTAAACTTATGTTGTTTCAGTAAATATTATATATATATATATATATATATATATATATATATATATAAAACATTTATGATATGGTACTAGAATAAAAAGTATTTTAAAGAAAATAGTTGTGCTGAATATATAGTATTGTTATCTATATTTAATGTAGTACTTGACCACCTTTCTGACTACTTCAATACAAATGACAATTGTTTATTTGAAATTCATTTCATTTTAAGATAACAAACAAGTACTAACAATGTTTTTAAGATATGGGGAGGAAATGAAGGAGTAAGCACTCTCCCTGTTCATGACAGAGAAGCAGACTGTTTCCACTCCCTTAATCCACTGAGGATCATTTCTTATGAAAATGTGGTCAAAGAACAACTTCAAGATCTGGAGTCACAGTCTATATTTGAGAGGTCTGCCAATTGTCACTTCTAACAACTCACTTAAACAGTCTAGAATGGAATATCTTCTTCTGAGTGAAAAGAAGAAAATGTACTTATTTTTAGGAGTGTTAATAGAATTGCAAGGCATGCACCAGGTGAAAATGAATAGCAGATACCTTGAAGATAAATGTTAACATGGTGTCTGTCCTTCAGGTAGTGCCCATATATTTCTGTATTACAAGTGTCACTTAATTTAAATTTTATTTGACAAAATAACCATATCATCCCTTCATTTTCAGATCCACTTTGTGCCATCCTAAAGGAAACCTGTTGTAACCTTTTGTTCCTACCTGTATATTATTACATGAAAGGAGACAATCTCATTAGTATTACCTCCTCAGAACCAAGGTGTAACCATAGAAAATTGCATTTGAATTTCATATATATGCTGGGTCATTGAGGAGTAAAATTTAATCTCATTTAATGTCCTCTATGTTGGAGCACTGCTTTTCTTCCTTGCTTCTGAAAGTCAGCATGTGGATTCTGCTATAGGAGAACTCATCTAAAATGACTTTATTTCCCCTGCAACCTGAATTTCAGACCCGTGTCCAGCTGATCTTCTTTTACTTATCTGACCTCACACTCAATTCTAAATTATTCACAGCTTCTCAAACTGTGGGTTTGATTTCTTGTGAATCTTTTAAAAATGTTTTTATTGGTGCATTATAGTTAAACATAATAGTCAAATTCATTTTGACCAAATGATACATGCATGGAATATAATTTGTTCCATTTCAGTCTCCATTGCTTCCTATTTCCCTCCCTCCCTCCCTCCCACTATTCTTCTCCTTCTACTCTATAGATCTTCCTTCTATTTATTTATTGTTTTGGAATTTTTTTTATTGGTGCATTACAGATACACATAAAGTTGAAAATCATTGTGGTATATTCATGTATGTACATAGCATACTTTGGTAAATATCATTTTGCATTTCCTTTTCTATCCATCCTCCCTCCTCCTCAGCCTCCTTCCTTGATTCCACTGATTTCTATTTTCATGGGATATGCCCTGCTCCCTCACCCTTATTTTGCTTTATCCTCCACATACAAAAGAAAATATTCATTCACCCTTAAGTTTTTAAGTGTGATATCCACCAACTGCCTTCCTTGATCTGTGTCTGACTTCATTTTGTTTCTTATGAACTAGATGCTATTATTTTTTTTATGTTTGTATATTTTGTTTCATGGTCCGTTTTGTTTCTTCTAATCCTAAATTATGGCCTTAATGTGCATGACTACTTCACCCCATTTTTTGAAGGAGACAATACCTTTTCCAGCTGTTTCTCTTGACCCCAATCACTTATTTTCCCAGGGATCTTAATTTTACAGCTCTTTCTGGAATCTTAATCTGTAATCTAAAGACACTTCATTGATGAGAAACTTAATAGAAACCAGTGATGTCATAGAAATATAAATACAGTGGTTCTAATGAATAAGCATTGGCAAATTGTATTTTCTAGGAGAGTTTCCTAGTTCTTCTTCATTTCCTTAGGAGTTTACCCTCTAAAAGTCTGAATTGTTCTTATTTTCAGTTTATATGTCAATTTATTTTTTTTATTTGGTACCAGATCTCTACTGGATTTCTTCCTTCCTTCTCCATGCTTGGGTGTTTCATGGAAGTCAATGCCTACTCCTATTCTACACTGTGTGCATTAGAGGACAACTTCATTTCACTCCTTTATATACAAAATGCAGAAGACTTCATAATTTCTGGCTTTGACTTCAAATATTACCTTTTACCTAAAAGATACTCTCATCAAAATCAAAGTAACTAAATTGAACTCATTTTCTTTCCCCCAAAATCAGATTTCTCATTTTGGTGGCACTATAATTTCATCAACATGGTGCCTATCTTGGGAATATCTCTGACTCATTTCCCTTTCTCCATTCCCAGGGATATATGTCTTCAATTCTTAAACTTCACACAATATGAACTTTCTACCATTATCCTCAACTTCCCTTAGGCAAAAACTATTGAAGGAACTTATTTACCTTTATTTTTTTTTAACTTTACAACTCATCTCTAAACACTGATATTAGAATTATTAGAATCAAATTTCTTAAACAATGCATTTTATTTTCCCATGTACAGAAAATTTGCAGAAAATAATTGTTGTAACGAAGATAAAATTTCATACTTTGAAGTCAATTACTAAGAGGTTGTACACATTAATTCATATACTATTGTTAACAAATTCAACCTCCTGAGCATTTTACTGCCCCAAATCTTCTTTCAAGCAAATACCTACAAATATAACACATGGTATATTCCCTGCATCAATAGTACACCTAAAAAGTGTCATCTTCATTTTTATTTTCAAATTCCTATATATTTAAGAAGTATTTGCTGTTTTTCTTCATATTAATTATATATGGTATTAAAAATCACATTTAACATAATAATATATTCTTTCTTTATAAGAGGATCAGAAATTTGAGGCCAACCTTAGCAATTTAGCAAGACCCTATTTCAAAAATAATAACAGGGCCAGGGATGTAGTTAGTGGTAAATCCTGAGTTCAATCCCAGTACACACACACACAAACACACACACACACACACATACATATGTTGTTTATATAAATTCAAATTTAATTTAGTGTCATATAATTATATTTATTAAATAATATAGTGTCCTATACTTACATTTCTAAAACTGATTTTTAAAAGCTAATCATATGAAAGTAAAAATAAACATTATTAATAAAACTGAACATTAGTTTTGATGTTTTCTTCTTTTCACATTTAAAATGCAATAGAGTATATCTTGAAGAATCTAGAATTAGGTATTTTGTAGCCTGAGGTTTAAATTAAATTGTCTTCATCTCGTTGAAATATTTCTCAACACCTCAGGTTAGTTGGTGGCTTATGTATCCCTTTACTTATTCAGTGTTTATATAGTTTTTCAATAGATTAACCTGGTATATATATCAAGCATCCTTTTAGGAATATGTAATATAGCTGCAAACTTAGCTAAAACAGTAGCTGTTCTGAAGTGATGGGCACACATGATCAAACAAAAATAAAATTTAAAAATATAATTCAGAGAGCAATAAATGCATGAAGAAAGTAAAACAGATAGAGTGGTAAGTGTTGAAAACCCCAGAGGCCTTATGGAGAAGGCCACAGTTCAGTAGAAGCCTGAATGATAAGGGCAAGCTATGCATGAAAGAATGTGAGACCAGAGCATTCTCGGCAAAGGGAAGAGCTGAAGCAAACCCTTAGTGGAAGGGCAAGCTTGACATGGCTGACAACCAAGGAAGCTCATTGTAAACTTACTCTAGAGCTTGTAAGACTAACAAAGATTTAAGTGGTTATGGATGAGGAGGAAGAGTTGGGTCTTACTATCCATGTTAAAAATACCAATTTTACTTAAATAATTTAAAGACATATTTTTTGAAAAGTTTATTCTGAATGTCATGTAGAAATTAACTGTAGAAAGTTCTGGACAGAAGCAAATATATGGAAGCCAGTAAAGTGGCTCTTCTGGTAGCTTAGAAGAGACAATGTTAGGAGGCATGAAGGTATTAGAACTGGAGTTGTTGACCAAGAGCTGAATTTAAGACTCATTTTCAAGTCAGAGATAATAAATTTTGTTGAGGGAATATTGATGGCAAGAGAGAAATCCAGCATAACTTCTGAGTTTAACCTGAGTATCTGAATGAATGGGAACACAGAGAAAGGAGCATTGTTAGCAGTACTGAAAGGGGTCCTGCTTTGAGGCTTGGAGTTAAAACCCATCTCTTCTACTAGAATTCTAGGTATAAGTCCCTTATATTAGAGCATGGGTAAAAGTCTTTGCTGATAATTATGCTTCTTTTCTTATCTGTTCCAGAGAATATTGACTGGTTGACCACACTCAGTAGGAATAATAGAACATATGTTATCAGGATGGGCATGTTCTAAAACATTGACTTCAATTTAATATATGTGCCAATATTTATAATTTATCAAAGCCAAAGGCTAGTCTTGTAATTGTCTTTAGCATAGGCGCCTGACACCCTTGATTACAAGTCTCTAATAGGTGCCAATTATTTACCTGTCATTCAATTCTTGGGCTCCTTTAGGTGTCTACCTATGTTACATTATTTCAGTTCCCATTATTTTCTCAAATAATCTCTTATTCTTTCTTTAATCCATCTTCTCTTGCTCTAAACTCTTAACTGATAGTGAGGTCAAGAAACTATATTTTCTATGTTCAAAAGAAATTTCCTGGCACACTATTGAATAGATAAAACATGTACATAAATACATGACAAATAGCAAAAACTCTGTATACTATGAATGGAAAATATCCTGAAACAATTATAAAGACTTTTTTTCTTCCTTCTTCTTCTTTTTCTTTTTCTTCTTTTTGATCATGTGTATAAATGGCTAATGCAGTAATACAAAACTCAGCTTGTGAGGCTGTATCTCATACTGATATCAGTATGTGGAACTCAGCAGGGACACTGAATTTTGAACACTAACCAGGTTAATCTGCAGAGCAAACACCTTAGCTCTCAAATCTAAGGCAGCTTTTCAACCCTTCATGTCATCTCTCTCTATAAAGCATATAGTTCACATAAGGTTTCTGTTCTTTCTGATTAAGAGAGGAAGGAAATTCTGTCAGCTAAATCAATATCTAACCAGTGGAAAAAAAATAGAAAATTGTAAATAACAGCAGCAATTTTCTGTGATTGGTGAAATGTCATAGCAGAGCAAGCCTGATTCTCTCTTGGGCTAGGAAATTCAACTTTCATCTTAGACATCTCATTCTGATATTTTCAAGAGAAAGCAAAAACAATCACTATATGTTTTATAATATTTTCCTCCAGTATATTTAAACTCCATAAGTAAAACAACCCAAAAGAATTACTAATATTTTATACTTCTACTTGTACTACATATTTCATAAGGTCTCATGAGCTAATATTTGTAAAAGTACCTAGAATATTACATGGTACAAATAAAGCATCATATTTGAGTTTTTTAAATAAATATATACTTTTATATAATAAGTGAAAGAATGCAATTTCTGGGTATTTCTTTGAGTTGAATAACAACTGTCATTGTACCCATTTATTTCAATGAGTCCCATAGCCAGTGATGTGCTAGCAAATGTTTAATAATGACCTTGCCAAGGAAAAAATTAACCTGGATTTATAATGTTTGATCTTTTATGTCACGTTAATACTTCAGACCTGAATGATTACAAACTACTGATATGTCATCATTGGAGGTGCAGTTTGGAGGAGATGGGTATAATAGTTTTCCCCAGAAACTTGGCACATTATATACACTTATGCACATATTAGACACCACTGTCTTTATTAAAATGGAAGGCAATTTTTAAAAATATCAATCTAAAATAGACATATGTTTTTAAAGATTTTGCCTAAACCTTTATCTTCTTTTATCATGACCCACATGACATTTACTCAGTTTCCCTGAACTAGAGCAGTGAGTCAGATTAGAAATATTAAACATAAGAGAAATTTAAGAAATAAAGAAAAAAATATGAAAATAAGTGAAAAGTAAGGCAGGATGGGATGATCGCTGTGATGGAGACTGGATCGAGCACAAGATGGAGTTCTTGTGCTTTATTTAAATGGTAGAAACACCAGTGGCATTCAGAGTGAAGGACTTTCTGAGGAAAACAGGAAGAAGATGGCAAAGACTACTTTGTTGGGGTTTAGCAGGTTACTCTCACTTCCTCTACTTCAGGCTGCTGTGTTTGAACATAGGACTGTCTAAGCCAATGGGCAGGGTGTCAGCATAATCTGAGAAGTCTCCAATCGGTGGAATTTCACAGAGTGTTCTCAGAAAAGCAACTCACCTGCCTTGAGATGACTCAAACAAACCCATTATTCTTTCATTCCCAGACATTCTTTCTCTGTCATATGCTGTCCTGTGGCTCACTTCATTGTTTGGTCCTCATCCTACAGTGTTGCTAGCACTGGATTGGCAGATGCAGCCCATATACTTTCATAGATGGATTTCATAGATAGTATCTTCGTGGGCATCATGTGCATGACTGTAATCTTTCCTGTGCAGACTAAAGACAAACCATCACTCTTCTCAATACATCACTCTCAGAAATCACTCCTGTTCTTTGTAATTTGCCAAATGGTTATTATTACTGTGCCAATCTCTTTATTTCCAGCTCAGATAATCTGCTCTTAAGTCAATATTAACAATGACTATCATTTATTGAATCCTTCCATGTGCAAAGTAGGATTCTCGTAATACATGGAGTGACACATTGAATACTCCTCTAACTATTAAATCATTTCAATTTTAATCTATTTTTATGGATACTAAAATCAAGAAACAAAGAGTTTAAACAAATTTTTCTAGGTTATATGTCTCATTGATGTAGTCAAACTTCCTAGTATCAAAAGCAAACAATTGGATTTTTTGTTTCACTTTCAAGTACAAATTCTCATCTTCTTTTACTTATTTATTTTAAGATGGAGTTTCACTATGTTGTCCAGTCTAGAATCCAACTCATGTGCTCAAGTGGTCCTCCTTCCTCAGCCTCCCAAGAAGCACCTGGGGCTGTAGACATGCCTACTACATCTGGCTTATTAACTGTACATTAATTTTTGGAGACCTTTAACAAACAAATTTTCCTGGCTTTATTGACCTTTTCAAGTACATGTATTATTATCAGGCTATTTTTTTCACTTCAACTATTAGCAAATTTGAAAGTTATATTCCACTTTCAGACCATCATTGTTCACTCAGATTTTGAATTCTAAGCATCAAGTTGAAGTGACAAGGATGCCAAACTGACTGTTGCTGCTCTTCAGGTTCAATCTGACACAGTTATTGTTTATTCTCATTTTTCTAGCATTTAATTGATATTATTCTATATTTCAAAGTGAGGAACATAATTTCATGCATTTTTTAAAAACTTCCATGGTTTGTGTTTTCTTTGTTGTTATTTACAGGAATATAACTATATGCCTAACAGAATGTAAGTACAAACATTGACTCTTCTTCCCTTGAAAAATGTGTGAAATAGGCAAGGAAGAAAAATTAAAAATTTAGAAAAAGGAGAATAATATAGAATTCATAAGCATTGTATTGTATAGGTACAAAAGAATTAGATATTCTTGAATAATTTATAGATCATCTATTTTAATTCATTTTTTACTATTTATGACTCTGAAATTTATGCATGCTTTAAGCATATAGGGTTTCAAAGTAAAATGAATCCTTTTACAGATTACAATGTATACAAAATTTTTAAAAAGATAGAAATTAGTTGTCTCTTGTTTTAAAATTAAAATATTAACTGTATCTTAAACCAGTATAGTTAGATTGTCACTTATTTGTCTTTTAGGCAATTTAGGTGGAAATCCTAATATATAATATAGGAAACTTTAAAAAAATTTAATATCTGCTTTTCTTGCTTTATCCTTCAGATATATACAATGTATCCAACTGATTCAGAATATTTCAATGGCAGTTTTAAGGCTTATAGAATGTACTTTTAGCTTATAATAGTCCATTTTCAAGTAATATCCATCAAATTTATACCTATTGTAAGAACTTTTACAAAGTTTATAAACATTTCTCTTCCCTCAGTTTTGGTATTATTATCATACATTTTAGTTCTCCAGTAGTTATCACCCTCAATATGGAGTTAAAAGGTGTTAAAATTCTGGTTTCAAATAGTTAATTGTCTATAAAAAGACAGAAACTAAAATAGTCTTTCCCACATAGTTACCATTTTGGTAATTTTTATTCTTTAGCAAATCTACTTTTCCATCCAGATTCACTTTCCCATGCCTTAACCACTTAATGTTATAATGCAGGCATACTAGTTTTGAGTTAACTGCTTTTATGGTTCTGAAAAATTATGTATTTTGCTTTCATTATTAAGGATGTATTTTTTAGGAAAGAAAATTTTAGGTTCACAGTTTTGTGGTAGTGGGTATTTTGCCTACTTTTTCTGTCCTCAAATAGTTTAAACACTTCAACATTCTGAAAGACAGATGTTATTGTTTTTGTTTTTGTTCTTTTGTATGTAACATGGATTATTTTTCCTAGTGGCACTTAGTTTCTTTTTTCATTATTAGTTTTAAGCAATTTAATTATGATATATACATCTGCATCTTTCTTCTTTTTCTTTTGCTTGGGATTTGTTAAACTTTTTGGATTTGCAGGCTTATAATTTTCATTTCATATTTTTTCATTAAATTTGAAATATTTTCAGCTAATATTTCTCTTAAATATCTATTTCTTTTCAGATATTCCAATTGCACATGTGTAGGCCAGAGCTAATTGGTATTGTGTTCAATTATTTAAAAATCTGTTTGTTATTACTTTATTATTTATTTAAATTTAATTTACTTTTAACTAATATACCAAAAAAGTGCACACAATAATAGGATAACATGATGTTTTGAAAAATGTATACATTGTGTAATATTTATACCCATTTAAATACATTTATCATTTTAAACACCATTTTTATAACAAAAACTTTCCAATTCCATTCTTCTAGATTTTTGAAATATATAGTATATAATGTTATCCACAATCACCCTAGTGAGCAACAGCATACCAGAATCTCTTTCTGCTATCTAGCTCTGACCTAGTACTCACTGATCTCCTTTACCCCCATCTCTCCCTTCCTCTACTATCTCCAGACTCTGGTAATCCCCCATTCACATCTCAACTTCTATGGAAAATTTCCTCTATGAGAGAGAGATCATGTAGTACTTGTCTTTCTATGTCCAACTAATTTGTCTTAACACACGATCTCCAATCACATTCATGTTGTTGAAATACAGGATTTCATTCAGTTTTACAGTGAAATATTATACAATTGGTTATATACACTACATTTTTTTTAGTCACTTATTAGTTGATGAATACTTAAGTTGTCTCCATTTCTTAGCTATTGAGAACAGTGCTGCAGCAAACATTGGAGTGCATATGTCTCTTCAGTAAATTTATTTTGTTGCCTTCACATACATACCAGTAGCGGGGTTGTTGGATCATACAGTAGCTATATTTTTATTTCTTTGAGGAAATTTCATGCTGTTTTCCATAATGGTTAATCTTTATTTCCCCAAACAGTGTGGCACTGTTCTTTTTTCTTCATATCCTCTCTAGCACTTGTTTTCTATACTTATTTTTTTAAGTAATAGTCATTCTTATTGGAATAAGGTGATAACTCATTGTGATTTTAATTACATTTCCCTGATGATTTCTGATGTTGAGCATTTTTTTCATATACCTATTGGTTATCTGTATGTCTTCTTTTGAGAAATGTATATTAATATCAATTGACCATGTTTAAAGTAGATTATTTGTTTGCCGTGAAGTTGTTTAAGTTCTTTATAGATACTCTGGATATTAACCTTGTTTCACTTGTGTAGGTTGCAGATTATCTTACTCCATTTTGCATGCTATGTCTGCATTTTGTTTAATGTCTACTTTGCTGTGCAGAAGCTTTTTAGTTTGATGTAATGCCATTTTGTCTAATTTTGCATTTGTTAATTGTGGTTTTATGATCTTCTTCAGAAAACTCATTGCTCATTCCAATGTCCTGATGTAGTTCCCTTGCATCTTCTTCCAGTGGAGTTTCGGGAGCTTCATAAGATTAGTCTTCTTTTTTTAAAATAAAATCCCTGGCATTTTAAAATGCACTTTTAAAACTATTTTTTATACCTTTATCTACTAAATTCTACTTTTCTTCTACTTTTGCAAAATTCTATAGTGTAATAAATTTTAATGTCTTTTTCTTTTCATTGTATTATTTCTGGATTGGTTTTCTTGATTTTTCTCTCCCCTCTTTAAGTTATAGTATATGCTTCTTAAAATAACTGGATGCCTTTTTTTCCTATTGCTTTTATTGTTGGTTATTGTTGTTTTTACCTGTCAAACATTAAATTTTATCTTTTTGGATGCTGTCCATTTTTGTATTGGCCTAAATATTCTTGACCCTCCCTCCCTTTCTTTCTTCCTTCCCTCCCTTCTTTCTTTCTTTCTTGAATCCAGTTAAATACTTCAAAACAGTTTGATCTTTTTTGAGGCCTTTCTTTCAAGTATTTTAGGCATAATCACAGCAATATATGTTCTCAAGTTAATTTTTATATAATACTGAGATGAATCTCTACTGCAGACTTTGATAACTTGTATATTACAAACTTTTTTCACTTTTATTTTTCCCAAGAAAACTGGCCCTATTTGAGCCACAGAAATGATTCCATTCACTTTTTTACCATTGGTCTTTATCCAGTCCACGTGTGCTGCTCTCCACTTTGTCACCCTGGTGGGGCAAATCATTTACACAATGCTCTTCTGACCTATCAACTGAAGGAATTAGATTTCCCTATCTGTGACCACTACCATCACAGAAGTTTAAATTTCTAGATGCAAGGTGAAGAGAGAAAGAATTAGCTAAAGATGTCTCTGGAAATAAAGGCCAAAGCTCAAGTCTATTTGTCTTTCTTATTTGCGTCCATTCGCAAAATCAGTTCATTTGACCTGCACCTAACTGCAAACAACCCTGGAAAATAACTTCATGTGTAGCCAGAAAAGGGAAAGAAGATGGGGAGAATTTAACAAATGTCTTCCACAGGCCCATGTGGGGGATGGGCCTGATTAGAATGGAAGAGGAATATGAAAACCATGATTAAGA
Organism: Urocitellus parryii; assembly: GCF_045843805.1. Classification (NCBI taxonomy): domain Eukaryota; kingdom Metazoa; phylum Chordata; class Mammalia; order Rodentia; family Sciuridae; genus Urocitellus; species Urocitellus parryii. Next base: position 86,866,413 of record NC_135534.1, on the reverse strand, counting down.
GCTTTAAAGTCTACAGAGAAGATTTTGAAATAAAGGCTATAGCATAAGCAGCAGGAAAACAAAACAGTAAAAAAAAATCAAAAATTGTTATGAGAGAAAGATTCATGTCATAGAAATACAATATGATAAAAGAGAAAAAAAATGAATGAAGTGAGCAGATTCTTGGAAGTTTTGCTTCACATTGTGGTACAAAGTGACTAGTCATTAATCGGTGCATTTAAATTAGAAAGTCATTGAGAGAATCAAAAAGAGTTTTAAAGAAAAGACAAATTGACCTTAGTAACAAATAAGATACATGGGATAAATAGAAGGTAGAATGAAAAATAACCCAAAAGTCAATTTAATGTCCTTGAGGAAAACATAGGATTTCCTGGACATAAGTTAAAATATGAGAGGGTTAAACCAGGTTGTTGGTGAAGGCAGTATTGGCATTATACATTTTACCTCAGAGGCACATGAACAGAAGAAAAGGAAAAAAGAGTTCCCTGGGTAAAATGAATTTGCTCTTCTGTAGTAGAAAATAGCTCTCTTAAAAAGCTTAAAGATTTCTGTATTAGTAATTTATACCTTTTTGGTGTACTGTTGCCATGTATTTAAAAGTGTCAAACTATAAAATCATTTAAACTGCAAAATACTAGGAGAAAAATGCAGTTAAATCCTTATATGTGACTAACTAGTCACAGGGGTATTTAAAGGGAAGTGGAAATGTCAGGACCATAAATTAGCTCTAACTTCAGTGCAAGTCTTGATAAATTTGAGGACATAACTTTTGAACATGGGAACAAGTTCTTGTAAGCTACCATTAACAACTCCTCAATGTCCTATCCTTAAGCCTAAGAGTGGTGTATTGAATACAAAGTAGAAGCACATCAGCACTCATTAAAATAATCTTTGTATTATTCACAATCACCAGAAATGTACAAAAATGTATATGCAGAATATGGGAACATGTGTTTGAAAGTATTTGTATTTGATTTGTAATACTTTAATCTACTTTCAAATAATAGTTACCAGTTTATTGTATGATTTCAGGATCATCTCTGCAAATGTATTTTATGTACAGTGACTCCTTTTCTTTAATCCACACAACTACACATTATTTGACCAATAAATTGACTGTCATTTCAGCAAAGATAAAAATGTTTTGGTAAAATATTATTTTTTGAATGTTAATTAGGACCACTTTCACAGGGTAGATGGAGAAAATTTCAAAAATAAAGACCTAAGCTGTTAAGTGGAGTAGAAGGTTGTGATAAAAGGAAGTTAGTTAGTTTTGAAGAAAAACTTTACCTATCCATGTCATTGATATTCACCAAAACAAAGATAGCAAGGAAAACCAGAGGAATCACCAGTGAGGCATTTAGTCTCATGGTCAATTGGGTAAGCTTAAGAATGATCAAAAAACACGTAGTTTTTTTGATCATTTAGGGCTGTTATCAGATAGTCATGGCCAAGAGGGGGAAAAAAAGGAAAACCAACTTGAAAAATGACTGCAAAGAGATTATGAAAAGGTACATGAGAGTAAAGCTTTCTGCTTATTGTAGTATTGAGGAAATGAATCCCCAGGTAGACTAATAGAGTGTAGCAAGCAGAGTATCTCCCAGTTGAAAACCAAACAGATTTTTCTGAATTAGCAGAAATCATTTACAGAATATAAGGAAATTTAAAAGTGTAACAGCAAATACATAACAATAATAAGAATTGTTACAGCTTTGCATATTAAGATTTAGATTTACTGAAGAATTACTTTGTAATAAAATTCTCCTGCAAAATTATAATATAGAATCAAGAGTTTTTTGGGTGAGAATGAAAACAGGGCTTAAAAAGTATTTTAGTAGAATGTTGGAAGTATGACCATGACCAGGACAAATGATTTGTTTCCTATCAAGATAAGAAATATTCACTTAATTACCAGAATAAGAAGATTAGTAATTACTAATTTATGATCAGTAGAGAAAAAATAAATGGAGAATGAGGTGGGGAGGAAAAAGGCAAGGACTGGAGACTGATTTGGAGCAAATTATATTCCTTTATGTCAAAATGAAGGTTAATATTCTCTATATCTACAATGAGCTAATAGAAAATAAATAAAAGGAATCACATATTTGCAATGTGTTTTATGATTTGCATGCATGCATTTTTTTATTGTTGGTAGTTCAAAACATTACATAGTTCTTAATACATCATATTTCACAATTTGATTCAAGTGGGTTATGAACTCCCAATTATACCCCATATACAGATTGCTGAATCACATCAGTTACCCTTCCATTGATTGACAAATTGCCTTTCTAGTGTCTGATGTATTCTGCTGTCTGTCCTATTCTCTACTATCCCCCCTCCCCTCCCCTCCCCTCCCCTTTTCTCTCTCTACCCCTTCTACTGTAAATCATTTCTTCGATTTGTATTATCTTGTCTTACCCCTCCTTTCCTCTTATATGTCCTTATGTATAACCCTGAGGATCGCCTTCCATTTCCATGCGATTTCCTTCTCACTCCCTTTCCCTCCCACCTCTCATCACTGTTTAATGTACATCTTCTTCTCAAGCTCTTCGTCCCTACCCTGTCCTTGTTTATTCCCCTTATATCAAAGGAGTCATTTGGTATTTGTTTTTTAAAGATTGACTAGCTTCACTTAGCATAATCTGCTCTAATGCCATCCATTTCCCTCCAAATTCTATGATTTTGTCATTTTTTAATGCAGAGTAATACTCCATTGTGTATAAATGCCACATTTTTTTATCCATTCATCTATTGAAGGGCATCTAGGCTGATTCCACAATCTTGCTATCATGAATTGAGCTGCTATGAACATCGATGTAGCAGTGTCCCTGTAGCATGCTCTTATTAGGTCTTTAGGGAATAGACCGAGAAGGGGAATAGCTGGGTCAAATGGTGGTTCCATTCCCAGCTTTCCAAGAAATCTCCATACTGCTTTCCAAATTGGCCCCACCAATTTGCAGTCCCACCAGCAATGAACAAGAGTGCCCTTTTCCCCACATCCTCTCCAGCACTTATTGTTGTTTGACTTCCTAATGGCTGCCAATCTTACTGGAGTGAGATGGTATCTTAGGGTAGTTTTGATTTGCATTTCTCTGACTGCTAGAGATGGTGAGCATTTTTTCATGTACTTATTGATTGATTGCATGTCCTCCTCTGAGAAGTGTCTGTTCAGGTCCTTGGCCCATTTATTGATTGGGTTATTTGTAATCTTATTGTCTAATTTTTTGAGTTCTTTGTATATTCTGGTTATTAGGGCTCTATCTGAAGTGTGTGGAGTAAAGATTTGTTCCCAGGATGTAGGCTCCCTGTTTATCTCTCTTATTGTTTCTTTTGCTGAGAAAAAAACTTTTTAGTTTGAGTAAGTCCCATTTGTTGATTCTAGTTGTTAACTCTTGCGCTATGGGTGTCCTATTGAGGAATTTGGGGCCCGATCCCACAGTATGTAGATCATAACCAACTTTTTTTTTCTATCAGATGCCGTGTCTCTGATTTAATATCAAGCTCCTTGATCCATTTTGAGTTAACTTTTGTGCATGGAGAGAGATAGGGATTAAGCTTCTTTTTGATGCAAATGGATTTCCAGTTTTCCCAGCACCATTTGTTGAAGATGCTATCCTTCCTACATTGCATGCTTTTAGCCCCTTTATCAAATATAAGATAGTTGTAGTTTTGTGGATTGGTTACTGTGTCCTCTATTCTGTACCATTGGTCCACCCGCCTGTTTTGGTACCAGTACCATGCTGTTTTTGTAACTATTGCTCTATAGTATAGTTTGAAGTCTGGAATAGCTATACCGCCTGATTCACACTTCCTGCTTAGCATTGTTTTTGCTATTCTGGGTCTTTTATTATTCCATATGAATTTCATGATTCTTTTATCTATTTCTACAAGAAATGCTGTTGGGATTTTGATTGGCATTGCATTGAACTTATAGAGATCTTTTGGTAATATCGCCATTTTGATGATGTTGGTTCTGCCTATCCATGAGCAGGGTATATTTTTCCATCTTCTAAGGTCTTCTTCTATATCTTTCTTTAGTGTTCTGTAATTTTCATTGTATAAATCTTTCACCTCTTTTGTTAGGTTGATTCCCAAGTATTTTATTTTTTGGGGGGATATTGTGAATGGAGTAGTTTTCCTCATTTCCGTTTCAGAGGATTTGTCGCTGATATACAGGAATGCCTTTGATTTATGCATGTTGATCTTATATCCGGTCACTTTGCTGAATTCATTTATTAGCTCTAATAGCTTCTTTGTAGACCCTTTTGGGTCTGCTAGGTATAGAATCATATCATCTGCAAATAGTGATAATTTAAGTTCTTCTTTTCTTATTTTTATGCCTTTAATTTCTTTCGTCTGTCTAATTGCTCTGGCCAGTGTTTCGAGGACTATGTTGAACAGAAGTGGTGAGAAAGGGCATCCCTGTCTTGTACCAGATCTTAGAGGGAATGCCTTCAATTTTTCTCCATTCAGAATGATGCTGGCCTGTGGCTTATCATAGATTGCTTTTACAATGTTGAGGTATGATCCTGTTATCCCTAATTTTTCTAGCGTTTTGAACATAAAGGGATGCTGTACTTTGTCGAATGCTTTTTCTGCATCTATTGAGATGATCATATGGTTTTTATTTTTAAGTCTATTGATGTGGTGAATAACATTTATTGATTTCCATATATTGAACCAGCCTTGCATCCCAGGGATGAATCCTACTTGATCATGGTGTATAATTTTTTTGATATGTATTTGAATCCGATTCGCCAGAATTTTATTGAGGATTTTTGTGTCAAGGTTCATTAGAGATATTGGTCTGTAGTTTTCTTTCTTTGAAGTGTCTTTGTCTGGTTTCGGAATCAGGGTGATGTTGGCCTCGTAGAATGAATTTGGAAGTTCTCCCTCTTTTTCTATTTCCTGAAATAGCTTGAAAAGTATTGGTGTTAGTTCCTCTTTAAAGGTTTTGTAAAACTCTGCTGTATACCCATCCGGTCCTGGGCTTTTCTTAGTTGGTAGTCTTTTGATGGTTTCTTCTATTTCCTCTATTGTTATTGGTCTGTTTAGGTTGTCAATATCCTCCTGACTCAATCTGGGCAGATCATAAGACTTAAGGAATTTATCTATGCCTTCACTATCTTCTATTTTATTGGAGTATAAGGATTCAAAATAATTTCTGATTATCTTCTGTATTTCTGAAGTGTCTGTTGTGATATTGCCTTTTTCATCCCGTATGCTAGTAATTTGGGTTCTCTCTCTTCTTCTCTTCGTTAGCATGGCTAAGGGTCTGTCAATTTTATTTATTTTTTCAAAGAACCAGCTTTTAGTTTTGTCAATTTTTTCAATTGTTTCTTTTGTTTCAATTTCATTAATTTCAGCTCTGATTTTAATTATTTCTTGCCTTCTACTTCTTTTGCTGTTGTTTTGCTCTTCTTTTTCTAGGAATTTGAGATGAAGTATGAGATCATTTATTTGTTGGTTTTTTCTTTTTTTGAGGAATGAACTCCAAGCAATGAATTTTCCTCTTAGAACTGCTTTCAATGTGTCCCATAGATTCCGATATGTTGTGTCTGTGTTTTCATTTAACTCCAGGAAGTTTTTAATTTCCTCCTTAATGTCTTCTAAAACCCATTGATCACTTGGCAACCTATTGTTCATTTTCCAAGTGATGCTTGATTTTTCCTTCCTTCCTTTATCATTGATTTTCAGTTTCATTCCATTATGATCAGATAAGATTCATGGTATTATCTCTACCCCTTTATATTGTCTAAGAGTTGCCCTGTGACATAATATATGGTCTATTTTTGAGAAGGTTCCATGTGCTGCTGAGAAAAAAGTGTAACTACTTGATGTTGGGTGGTATAGTCTATATATGTCAATTAAGTCTAGGTTGTTAATTGTGTTATTGAGTTCTATAGTTTCCTTATTTAACTTTTGTTTGGAAGATCTGTCCAGTGGTGAGAGAGGTGTGTTGAAGTCTCCCATGATTATTGTATGGTGGTCTATTAAACTCTTGAACTTGAGAAGAGTTTGCTTGATGAACACAGCTGCACCATTATTTGGGGTATATATATTTATGATTGTTATGTCTTGTTGGTGTATGGTTCCCTTGAGCAGTATGAAGTGTCCTTCTTTGTCCCTTTTGATTAACTTTGGCTTGAAATCTATTTTATTAGATATGAGTATGGACACTCCTGCTTGTTTCCGCAGTCCATATGAGTGGTATGATTTTTCCCAGCCTTTCACCTTCAGTCTATGAATATCTTTTCCTATCAGATGCGTCTCCTGTAGACAGCATATTGTTGGGTCTTGTTTTGTGATCCATTCTACTAGCCTGTGTCTCTTAATTGGTGAGTTTAAGCCATTAACATTTAGGGTTATTGTTGAGATATGGTTTGTTCTTCTATCCATACTTGTTTATTGATGTTACTAACCCTGATTTGTTATCCTCTTTGACTACTTTCCCCCCTTTACTGTCCTATCTCCCATTGTTGGTTTTCAATGTTATTTTCCATTTCCTCTTCCTGTAATGTTTTGCCAAGAATTTTTTGAAGAGATGGTTTTCTAGCTGCGAATTCTTTTAACTTTTCTTTATCTTGGAAGGTTTTAATTTCATCTTCTAATCTGAAGCTTAATTTCGGCGGATACACGATTCTTGGTTGGAACCCATTTTGTTTCAGTGTTTGAAATATGTTATTCCAGGATCTTCTAGCTTTTAGTGTCTGTGTTGAGAGATCAGCTGTTATCCTGATTGGTTTACCCCTAAATGTAATCTGCTTTCTTTCTCTTGCAGCTTTTAAAATTCTCTCCTTATTCTGTATGTTGGACATTTTCATTATAATGTGTCTAGGTGTGGATCTCTTATGATTTTGCACATTCGGCGTCCTGTAGGCTTCTAGGATTTGGGAATCTGTCTCATTCTTCAAGTCTGGGAAGTTTTCTCGTATTATTTCACTGAATAGACTTTTTATTCCTTTGGTTTGGAGCTCTGTGCCTTCCTGTATCCCAATGACTCTTAAATTTGGTCTTTTGATATTATCCCATAATTCTTGGATGTTCTGCTCATGGTTTCTTAGCAGACTTGCTGAGCTGTCTATGTTCTTTTCCAGTTGAAATACTTTCTCTTCATTGTCTGATGTTCTCTCTTCTAAGTGATCTACTCTGCTGGTAGTATTCTCAATTGAGTTTTTAAGTTGGTTAATTGTTTCCTGCATTTCTAGAATTTCTATTTGTTTGTTTTTTATTACCTCTATCTCCCTGTGAAATTGATCTTTTACTTCCTGGATTTGTTTGTCAATGTGATCTTTCATTGTCTGATTTTGCTGTCTCATGTCTTCCTTGAGACTCCAGATCATCTGAAGCATATAAATCCTGATCTCTTTATCTGACATTCCATCTGTTGCAGCTATTACCTCTTCTAAAGTTGAGTTGACCTGCATTGCTTGTGGTCCTTTCTTTCCTTGTCTTTTCATACTGCTCGCGTTTCTTTCTGCTTGGTGCAACTGTTGTGTTTTTGAAATTTACCCCCTATTTATTTATGTTGCTCTTGTATAGTTGGGAAGTCTCCCTTGCAGGGCGGGTATTGGCTGTGCTCCTCCTCTAATTATGGTGGTCTGTCTACCCCGCTGATCGGTCACAGGTCTGCCCCCGCTGCGGGCACGGGTGGTGGCTTTGCTCTGCCCCCACTCCAATTGTGGTAACGTAACTACCACGCCCTGGGGTCGTTGGTCCTGATCTGGATGTGGGTGGCGGCTCTGCTGGGCCCCCACTCCAATTGGTGTGACGAGTCTACCATGCTGGCAGACCTCTAGGCCGGTGGGTCGCAGTTCTGCACAGCCCCCACTCCCAATGGGGTACCTGACTACCTCTCCAACGGGTCGCTGAGCCCCCTCCGGACCCGGGCGGTGACCCTGCTCCACCCCCACTCCAACCAGTGTGATGCGACTGCCTGGGTGTTACGTGTCCACCACGCTGGCCAGCTACCTGGCCTGTCTTGCCAGTTGGCGGCAGGTCTGCCTGCCCTGCTTGCTCGGATGTCAGCTCTGCACAGCCTCTACTCCAAATGAGGTTACTTGGCTACCGAGCCGCGGAATCGCTGGTCCTATTCTAGGCGTGGGCGGCTGCTCTCTTCAGCCCCAGCTGCGTTTAGGGTGTCATGGTACCTCGCCGGCGGGTCACTTGGCCTGCTCTGGGTGGAGGTGAAAGCTCCACTCTGCCCCTACAGCACCCCGCCGGACCCTGATTGAGAAGTACTCACTGCCCGTTCCCTAGCCTTGGGCCAAAGCAGCTTAAGTAGCCGGAACCCCGCCTCTCCGATCCAGATACACTCTCCGCTGGGAGCTGGCTCCAGGGAGCGACCCCCACGGGTTCCCCAGCCCCAGGCCAAAACTGTTCCAGGAGTCAGAACCCAGTCGCCCCAAGCTCAGCGCACGCTCCACTTGGAGCTGGCCTCCACTGGCAGTCTCCGCAGTTTCCTCAGACCTGGGCCAGGTTAGCCCCGGGAACCAGAATCCAGCTGCTCAGTGCCCGGCGCATGCCTTGCCCAGCACGCGCCTCTAGGAGTATTCTCCACAAGAACCCCCTTCCCGAGCCTGAGCAAGAAATCTGTCTGCTAGACGCAGGCAAATACCAGCCTGATATCACCTGTTCCGTAGTTGAATGGGCTGAGATCAGTAGAACACGGGGATGATTACATCATCTCTCCGAAATGGCGGCTGCTGTCCTCCACTGTGGTCCGACCGGTGTCTGGAACCAAACTGGGCTGCATCTCTCCTCTGTTTCAAAGCTGGAACTCAGCACTAAGGGCTCCGATGTACCACTGGCGGGAGCCCCCCCGGATCCGTATCGCTGTTCCCCCGCTCTGGCACCCTGCCGCTCCCCGGCACGCTCCACAGACTCCAGCCTCTGGGCAATCGCCTGTCAGGCTATGCGACCCTCCGTGCTGGGAAATGGAGCTCTCAGAGCCGAACTTCTCACGATGGAAATCTGTCCACTAGATTCTGGAGCACCTCAATTTCACTGGAACTTCCCAAAGATATCCTTCAGCCGTTTTGCATCGTCTTTCTCCCACTTAGTGACGCAGCGCCCTGGGGTGATGCACTCCCTTCGCTGCCATCTTCCTATTCTCCTTGAGTTATCTGTGCTCCACAGGAAGGAGGATCACTTTGATTTTTTCTGCTTGCCCCTCCCCTAGCACTGGCTAGCCAGGTTTCGTTTTGGCTGCTACTGGGAGGAGGGGTTGGAGGTCAGGTGTCTCTAGTTTCCCCCTAGTCTTTATGGAGGCTCAGCTTGATACTCCCTCTCCCGGCAAGCCTAGGAGAGATTTTATGCGAATTCCTGATGTCTGGGGGGTGAGCTGATTGACACAAACCTGTTTTGATGCTGCACTCTGTGGGAGAGTGGCGGTGTATCCTTCACCTTTACCGGATGGTGGCCGCTGACTGCCTCGGTGGAGTGTCCGCTGTGGGGGATGGGACTGTACCGCTTCCTTCCCCTTCTGAGATCCCATGCTCGGCCCAAGGATCAGTGTGGGCTTGGCTGGCGGGATTCCACCTAATGGCCTGCATGCATGCATTTGTCAACATGCTGAACCAAGGTACTCAGACCACACACATTCGTTCATTTGTATTGAGTCATCAAGTAGTAATTTAGGATATAAGGTGTCAGACCCAGAATTAAGATTTAAAGCAGCTATGTGAATTCCACCCCTGAGGACTCCTACTGATAGTGCTGACTTTTGTGTATCATAATACCTATTCATGGATATGTTGGGTTTATCTTCACAATAGATATTTTAAAAGCCTCATCTTGTAAAACTGCTCCCAGGATTGGCCTTCTTTATCCACTAGTCAACTGTTTCATGAATCTGAACATGACCTTTGAAGACATTGCTGTATAACTTCTTTTATTAAATAGCTTACATTGAAGATGAACAGATCTTTCTGTCTGAATAAAACTTTCTATATAAAAGATTTATTCTCTGACTAGAAATATCCGAAGAAAATTTCACAAAGAGCCCTGTCTCCAACTAACACAATGTTCTTGGATTGTCTACTTGAATTATACCTGGATTTACAAAATATATAAATAAGATGATACTAGATTATTATAAGAAGTTAAAAATCAGGTCTGATTCTTGCAATATTATTATAGGGCATGTTGAAGATACTTAATAAAAATAAAATTATTTAAATTATATCAGTGTTATAGACCATTAAAAGAGAATGCATTAAAGTACTAAAAATATGTACTATTACTGCATTAGTATTCTTTATATACAAAATTAGTATGTTCAGCTTTTCAGAAAATAATACTGAATGGCAATTTAAAAGGTGATATAAATATATTAAAAGGCACAGTTTGTAGTAACAGAAAAATGTAGGGAAAAACATTTTACAAGCCTCTTTCCAAGAAAGTAATGTCTCCTTTTTAATTAGGGAGGGTATAATAAAAATTTTAAAGCATAAAAATAAATTCTTAAAACAATTACGGAAATTTTGCTGGCATTTTCATTCTCTACAAAAACATATATAGGACTTTTCAAGTTGGAAGGAGCACAAAATATCAGAAAAACCAAATTTTTCACAGTAGTACATTTCTTGACATCTAATAATATTAGAAGTATTGGTGCTGAAAAGAATTTCAGTACTTAAATTAAAGTTTGGTTAAATGTGCCCTAAACACTGACTTGAGCTTGGAAACATTTTTCTTCATTCCAGAATGTTTCTATGATTGAATGACTTATAATCCAAATCCCTTATTTTTCTGTTTATGCTTGGTGTTAGTGATTTCTACTTGATCCTTGCGGTAAAAAGGTACTTAGCTTTTTTTTCCCCCTTTTTTTAGGCTCCAACTTCCTTAACAAGACACCTGAAGCGCAGGAAATAAAATCAAGAATTAATAAATGGGATGGATTCAAACTAAAAAGCCTCTTCTCAGCAAAAGAAACAATCATTGAGATGAAGAGAAAGCCTACAGTCTGGGAGCAAATTTTTACCACACGCACATCAGATACAGCACTAATTTCCAGGTATATAAAGACCTCAAGAAACTTAATAAAAAAAAAAAAGAAAAACAATCAATAAATGGGCTGAGGAACTGAATAGACACTTCCCAGAAGAAGATATACAAGAGATCAACAAATTTAAGAAAAAGTGTTCAACAGCTTTTGTAATTAGAGAAATGCAAATGAAAACCACTCTAAGATTTTATCTCACTCTAGTCAGAATGGCAAAATTATCAAGAACACAAGCAATGAAAAATGTTGGAAAGGATGTGGGGGAAAAGACACACTCATACATTGCTGATGGGACTGCAAATTGGTGTAACTACTTTGGAGAGCAGTGCGGAGATTCCTCAGAAAACTTGGAATGAAACCACCAATTGACACAGATATCCCTCTTCTTAGTTTATACTCAGAGGACTTAAAATCAGCATACAAGGGCTGGGGTTGTGATTCAGTGGTAGAGTGCTCACCAGGCATGCATCAGGATCTGAGTTTGATCCATAGCACCACATAAAAATAAAATAAAGATATTGTGTCCACCTAAAAAACTAAAAACTAAATATGAAAAAAATCAGCATACTATAGTGACAGCCACACCAATGTTTATAGCAGCTGAATTCACAATAGCTAAACTGTGGCACCAACCTAAATGTCCACCAATAAATGAATGGATAAAGAAATTGTGGAATGTATACACAATGGAATATTATTCAGCATTAAAGAGAATAAAATCATGGCATTTGTAGGTAAATGGAATGAGTTGGAGAATATTATGCTAAGCGACATAAGCTAATCCCCCAAAACTAAAGACCAAATGTTTTCCCTGATTAACGGATGCTGATCTATACTGGAAGGGCGGGGGTATGGGAAGAATGGAAAAACCTTGGATTGGGCTAAGGGGAGGGTGGGGAGGGACTAGGGAGGTAGGAAAGATGGTGGAATGAGTTGGACATCATTACCCTAGGTACTTATATGATTGCAAGAAGGTGTGTTTCTTTGCCATGTACAACCAGAGAATTGAAATGTGCTCCATTTGTGTACAATGAATTGAAATGCATTTTGCTGTCATGTACAATTAAGTAGAATAAATAAACATCATCATCATAATAAAGTTACTTAGCTTAATCCTAGCCCGTTTTACTGCATGAATGGAAGCACTAAACACAGTGCTCAAACTTTTATTTTTTTAATAAACTTCTTTGTAAAAGCCTCTGACAAATCTACATTCATGATAGAAATATTGTAAATGATGACCAATTTAAAACTGAAGAAAATGTCAAGTGTTCTTCATATTCGATATTCTTCTACAAGATTTTCTAACCTGTTCAGAAGTGAAAGTAAAGAAAATAAGATTTGTGCATTCTGCCCTTTCTAGCACAGTAATAGATGTTTCTATAAGAAAATATCAGCAGGGAATCTTTCCTGTTGAACAATCTTAGTTAGAAAGTAAGGTGCTGGGGTGTCCTGTAGGGTGTATGGCAAGATGAAATGCATTGGGGCTTAAGAGTACAGTCAGGAAAAAATACAAAATGGGAGTGGATCAATCATGAGAGGGACACAATATCTCAGATTGATTTCCTGTAGTCTTCTTGTCCAAAGACAGACAAAAATGAAGAAACTGTGATATTTCACAGAGGGAAAAAAAAGGTTTTAGTTTGCTTTTAGTTTGATTTTGGTTATTGTTTTCAGAGAGTAGAAGGATTGAAGTTTGTAAGAACAGGTTATTCACTTTGAAATGAAAGTATTCCTTTTACTTATTTGTACTTCATGATGTAAAGTAGTTAACTGAGCAATTAAATCTAACTATTTAGAATATGCTGGTTAAATAAGTATAATGAGAGTGAGAAGAAAACTGATTGGTAACATTGTGTTTACATAATACAGCAGAGAATGCTATTTCTTCTGCAGTATTCCCTGTTTCTTTTTTCTGCAATAATAAGGCTCACCCTGGATGTGGCCAATATGATCAAGAAAGGCTAAATTTACAAATATGTAATGCATTTAGTTAAGGCCACAGAGAATTATTTTGGCCATAGAATATCCTCAAAAACAAAATATTGCCTTTTGGAGAAATTTACCTAAGCAATATTGGATGCGTACTCTTGCTCAACTTTTACACCTATTGCTTAATCCATATTGCATAAATCATGGATGTGATGAGATTTTCTTAATAAATATGAGGGCCAGAATTAAATTATTCCCAAAATATTGCATGAAGTTAGAATTATTTAAGAATTGGTAAATTTGAATAGGAAGGTAGAAACTGCATGAGACTGTTAGGGCTTCTTGTCTCAAAATTATTGATCATACTCTACAAGTTCAAAGAATAATGCATGTCAGCCAAAGGGAATCAGGAAAAATCTAGTACTATCATATATATTTTTAAATATTTTAATTTTTTTTAATTTTTATGTGGTGCTGAGGATTGAACCCAGGGTCTCACTCGTGAGAGGCGAGCGAGCACTCTACCACTGAGCTACAACCCCAGCCCTATCATATATTTTCTAATATATTTTATATTAATAGACAAATCATCTGTTTAAAGGTCATGTGACTATAGTCACATGATTGCACTGATTTAATGTCAGGTTTCATATTTTGCAGAAGTCTCTCTGTGGCAGGCTAAATGCAATATGGCAGACTATTATTGTCCAGATTAGATAAAGACTAACTCATATTTACATTTTGAAACATCTCCTTTTTTTAAAAAAAAATTCCTGCTTCTTGGTCTATAGTTAGAATGGTAGAATTAAAGATTATCCTATAAATTATGCAAAGCAAGAAAAGATCTGAGTCCCTCAAGACAGGAGAGGACAGGAGAGAAGAGAACCAGCCTTCCAGTGTGGATTGACAAACTCTACAACTGCATACGAAGCAAGCAAACTCTACCATTGCTTTGGATTGCTCTCAGGTCATAACCAACATAATTTTAATATATTTAACACAGTTGTTAATTAATTTTAAACTTTTTATGACAGGCTTGTACAAACTTTATATGCCCTCCCTCTCATGCTGATTTTACTATATTCTTGCATATATATTGAGACATGTAATGATGACCATATTTTCTACTCTAATCCTATCCTTATAATCATGAATTTATTACAATTTATTACTATAAAGGTCTATATTGTATCTCACTTAGATTATTATACATATATGAAATTGAGCTGCTTATTTTATGATTACTAAAGTATTTAGGACCTTTATAAATGTACATTATAAACTTAACAATTATGAAAGTCAAACCTCAAACAAGCAACCCTATTTGCAGTTAAAGTTATAGGAATGCCCATATTAAACCAGAAAAGTGACCAAGTTTAAAATTTATACCTATGTATGTTATTGACAAGTTTAATAGTCCCCACATGCTCTTCTTTTTTTAACAATAATACTATTATACTTTCCCAAAGTCTTTAGTCACATATAGTATTTCCATAATTCTAATGTCATATAAATAAATTACAAGAAGTTCTTACATTTCTAATTCTGAAAATCATTCACTTAAAATGATTCAATACATAAAGTGCTAGATGCCAAAAGTACAAATATGATTACATATGGGCTACTGTAAAAGGACATATTGTTTAATGGGAAATACAAATGTGAATAGACATTTTCAATATAATACTATATATTTAGAGATAAGGGGCCTGTGTTAGACTCTCAGAACAAAGACGACTGGCACATGCAAGGGAAGTTTAGCTGCCATCTGGCACTCAGCCTCCACATTATAATGGTTCCTGAGTCCTGGTAACTATGCCTCTTCAGCGTATTGTTGTCTTATCCTAGTTTACTATATTCACAGAGCCTTAGTCTCCACCTCACCGGAGACTCACCTGTTACTGAGATATTATCTCCTAACTTTTCATCTTTATCCTAACTTAATGAAAAATTCATTATTTTAATGGCAGACTTATTTTTCTCTGCTTATGTAAAACAAATAGCTAATATTTTTAACAATTTAAAGAGAAAAGTCTGTATAGTATTACGTTCATAATACCTTGCCTTAAAAATGATACACTTGGGCTGGAGATGTGGCTCAGCGGTAGCGCGCTCGCCTGGCATGCGTGCGGCCCGGGTTCGATCCTCAGCACCACATACCAACAAAGATGTTGTGTCCGCCGAGAACTAAAAAAATAAATATTAAAAAAAAAAATTCTCTCTCTCTCTCTCTCTCTCTCTCTCTCTCCTCTCTCACTCTCTCTTTAAAAAAAATGATACACTCACAGTAATAAATAGAAAAATATGAAATGTAAACAACTTTGGAAAACACAACCTTAATTCTTCTATGTGATATTAACTTCTTGACAGAATTTACTTATTTACATATAGTAATATATTACAGATAGTTGTTATGATAAAGAAAGACACTATCTTTCAAACTTCTACTGAGATAAAATCTGAATTAAATGGAAATTAATTTGAAATTAATTTGAAAATTTGAAATTAATTTGAAAACCATGTAAATTATTAACTTTTGAGTAGAAGCTTTTACTTTGATATATTTTGGCATTGTATATATAGGAAGCAAATAAAAAATATACAGAAATTTAGGTTAAAGTTTACTCATTAAAGCACTGATATCAGGGTAAGAAAATGAGAATATAAAAAGCAGCCATTTCAAGATCATTGCTAAATAATTTAGGAGACATTCATACTTTAAAATGTTGAACAGAAATTTAAAATTATAATAAATATTAAAATTTGTTTTTCTATATACTTTATTTTCAGATTATTCAAAAGATCTAAAATATACAGTTAAATATAAGTAATAGGTAGTAAAGCAATATATATATATATAACATGATTCCATTTTTTAAAAAAACAATTGAATTATGTACATAGACTATGTAGACATAAAACATGATTGATAAATACTTAGAACTAACTCTGCAGCAGATGTGGAATTAATAGCTTCATAAACTTTATCTTTTTTGTAATATTAATGATGCCACCAGTTTGAAGTTAGACACAATAGCATTCAAAGACTGAATTTTGTGCACAAATTCACAAAATCAACCCATTACTGGCAAAATGAGTACTAAAAAAGTAGATTTAATGAAAAATTCATGCTTCTAACAACCTGGCTATGTGTAGACAGAAGTATGAGCATAGAAATAAAAATATTAAACCTCAGAGAATATTCAGCAAAATATTTATTTGTGGAATAATTTGCCCACTTAAGTGAATAGTATATCATTGGTGCAAAGTTCAGAATTAGACCCTTAAAAACAATTTATCCTACCTCACAGCCACTCTAACCACAATTTTCTCATAAAATTAATAATGATAAATACTAGACAAATCCATAGAAAACATTGAGGGGAGGGAGGAGGGAGCAGAGGGTCGTTATGCAGTTGAATTTAGATTATGCCTGACAAAATAATTTATTCACTCTCCTATATATGAATATATCTACAATATTGTTTTCGCATTAGTAAAATAAAAATTGATCAAAAGAAAGAGACTATAAATAATAAAACAAAAATTTGACTTGGCTTAAAATAGTGACTTTGCTTAAAGCGAGCTCTCCTGTTTGACTTTTGTTGGTGGTGGTGGTAATGTTTTGTCCACTCCTGACCTTGGCTTAAAAAAAAAAAATCTGCGAGAAGTCACAGGTGTTCCCTAGGACTTGAGTATGTCTCTGGTTTGATTCATTTTACCATTCACCAGCAAATTAAACCTCAGACAGTGCAGCCCATTTTGTAAAAATTAAACAGGAAGGGCTAACTTTAATTGGTTTGCAAGTCTGCTGTTATTGAATGACTTGCATAGATGGGTTTGAAATTTATTGGCAAGCAGCTTGATTGTCAAAGCTTAATCTCTAGTTTACAGTTCTCTCTGAGTGGGCTCTGCATTCAATGAGATCCCTTTGCTCAGATGAAAATACACAGAAATCCCTGTTCTCTCAGTCTCTTCTAAGCAAAGAATGTCCCCAGTGCTAAGCCTATTTCAATATAATAGAAATGGCATTAAAAATCACTAAACTCATTTAACCCAGCACGTTGTGTGCTTGTCTGTTCAGAATTATTATTTTTTCAGTCATTTTTTACTCTATTTGGTGTAAGAAAAGAACATTGAAGCCCATATGTTCACGCAGTCACATAGCAGGGATAATGCTGCTGTGAGAAGGCAACAAGCATAAAAATGCATTAGGGAAAGTCATGATGCACCTCTGGGAATATTTCACAGATTCGACACAATCATGAGTGGAATCAATACCTAATAACTCCCACTCCAGCTGAATATTCTATGTATTGCTAAGTAGTTCTGATTATACATACATACATACATATATAATATATATATGTATATATACATACATAATATATATATGTATATATACATACATACTATATATATATATATATATATATATATAAAGTTCAAAACCAATGATATTGGTGCATACCTGTCCTCCCAGTCACTGGGGAGTCTGCAAATAGAAAAACTATAAGTTAGAGACCAGATAGCACCACTTTATAAGACTCTCTCAAAATTTTTTTTATTCTGTAAGAAAAATGAATATAGGCCTTATTTAGGAAATAATAAAGAAAAAGACAACATATCAATGGAATCAGAAAAAATGGAAAATGAAATCAGCAAAATTATTCACATTATTAAGAGTAATTATGTAGTGAACAAAATAAAAAGAATGAACTATGAAGAAGAAGATCATTAGTTCCTGATAGTCTCTCGGGTGGTTTCTCTCATTCATGTTAATGCTAATGATGAGTTATCTCATTTAAAGCATTTCTCTCAGTGTTTTAAAGCAAGAATGGTGTAACCATTTTTATATTCTACCTACCACATAAATACTAAAAGACTCTCTGAAATCTTACATGAAAAGTTTGTGTGGATTGGAGTGGTAGAGTATATGGCCTCCTGTAAACTAAATGAAAAAAAAAAAACAAGAACACATGATTTTTCAAACATCATAACATGATAAAGAAATTGAGAATGTGTAGCTGGGTCTTTGATTATTCACTCCATTTTTTAGAATGTGTTACATATTCTGGTTAAATAGCTATGGCCTTTATCTTTATGGCTCTCTTTCTTTCCACATAGCATTTCCTTGGGTAGCTGCTTCTTGACTATACACAGCTCTGTCTTCTAATATTGTTTTTTCACTTAATATCCTGGGAAATTCTCTCTTCTCTAAAAATCCCCACATATACATGTAGCCTGTTCCTAGAATTGGTTATACAATAAGTTAAAATAATTATTTAACTTTATTAATCAATCAGAATTCAAGAATGTAGATGATATATCAATGTTGGCACTTTCAGAGGGCCAACATCATTTTAGAATATTAAGAAATAACCTAAAACTACCAATAAATTCTAGCTTTTTATATTACTAAAATAATATACATAAAGAAGAAAAATTATACATAATTATTTTTTACATAAAGAAGAACAATTATAAATAATATTAACCCAGTGAAATCTAAGAATGAAAAAAATCATAACCTGAAAAAAATTTATTTATATATAAATTAAAATCCTAATGTTACAAAGAAAATGATGGTTTTTTTTGTGTTTTCAAAGAACAATATTATGACTGTATATCTATCATTTGGTGATTCAATAATTGAAAAAAATGAAAATATATATATATAAAATATTTTATCGAGTAATTTCATTGTTGAAGGAAAACTTTAAAATATGTATAAAATTATTTTAAATACTGACATTTCTATTTTGTAAGTATAATATATATGTATATTTACATATATACATATATATGGTAAAATATAAATTATTATATTAAAATATAATTGGAAAGTAATTGTTATAAGGATTAAGGTTACCCCAGAGAAATGAATTGTATTTCTCTCTGAACAATGAACAATCTAAAAATAAAATGTAAAAAAATTGCCTTCCCAGATGTATTAAAAATAATAAAATACTTAGGAATGATTTTTAAAAAGAAGGGTAGAACTCATTCACTGAAAACTACAAAACATGTGAAAGAAAGAAGAAATAAACAAACGAATATTCCCATGTTGATGGATAAGATAATTTTATCTAGTTCAGATGGCAACACTCCTCAGATTCATCTACACATTAAGCACAATGGCTATAAAAAATTCCATTTGACATTATAGAAAATGACAAGTTGATTCTACAATTTATATGTTACAAGAGACCCAGAATAGTAAAAACAATTCTGAAATAGAAGAACAAAGAAGGATAACTGACATTTTCTTTCACAAAATTCACTACAAAATCATAGTAATCAAGAAAATTTTTTTGTATTTATTTGTTTTTTTATTATTTTTACTTGTTCTAATTAGTTATACATGACAGCACAATGCACTTCAATTTATTATATACAAGTGGAGCACAATTTTTCACTTCTCTGGTTGTACATGAAGTAGAGGCACACCATTCGTGCAATCATACATGTACCTAGAATAATGATGTCAATCTCATTCCACCATCTTTCCTTTCCATCATCCTTCCCTTCCATTTCTCCCCTCATCTCATGTCCCTCCCCCCAATTATGGATCAGCATCCACTTATCAGAGAAAATAAGAAAAAAGATTAGTGAAATAGAATTAATACCTCAAGATTAAACCCTTACAATGAGAGTCAATTGATTTTTAAGAAGGGTGCAAAGATAATTCATAAAGGAAGAGCAAAATCTTTTCAATAAAATATGGAAGTAAATTAGATGTTCATGTAAAAAAATCATCAAGTTGAAATAGATATTTCTTCAAAGAAGATGTACATATAATTGGAAAGATTCTCAGAATTATTAGATATTAGGGGAAACATATTAAGACCACAATTACAATCCACTTTGCACACAGTAAAATGACTAAAATCAAAGAAAAAACACACAATAATAAATCTTGGCCTGGTGTGGAGAAATTGAAACCCTCATGACTTGGGGCTCAGAATGTGAACTGGAACAGACACTAAAAACAGAGTGTCAAAATTATTATAAAGAATTATCATATGAGTAAAAATTCATTGTCATATGACCTAAAGTCTCTGGAGAGTTGTTCCATTTTGGGCAGGGATGGGGTGAGAGAGATGTTATTGAACAATATTTGTATAAAGATGGGTACATTTTGTTGTGTGGATACATGATTTCATTTCTATTTTAATATATCTATGACTGAAACTGCTGGGTTCTGTTTATTTCAAATTACTTTTATTCTTTTTCTAGAAGATGTTGTGATGTCAATGTTAGATTTTCTTTGTTGTTTTTAATATTTTAAATATTATACTTGAGGCTTTTTTCCTTGTTCTGTGAAAAATGTCATTAGTATTTTAATGGGGATTGCATTGAAAATACAGATCACTTTGAATAATATGGACATGTTAACAATATTTATTCTTTAATCCATAAACATGGAAGGTATTTCCAACATTTTAATTTCTTCTGCAATTTTTTACATCAGGATTTTTGTAATTTTTTTATAGATGTCTTTTACTACCTTAGTTAAGTTTATTCCTCGTGTTTTTGAGTGTGCAGCTATTGTGAATGAAACTGCTCTCATGATTTCTTCCTTGGAAATTGAGTACTGGTATATGAAAAAGCGATTGATTTTTTAATGTTGATTTTGTATCCTGCAACTCTATGGAATTTATTTCCAGTTAATTCTAACAATCTTTTGGTGGATTCCTTAGGTTTATAATATATGAAAAACTATCATCATCAAACATGGATCATTGACTTCCTCCTTTCATATTTGTGTGCATTTTATTTATTTCTCTTGCATAATTGCTCTAGCTTAAATATCTAGTGCCATATTGAATAAGACTGATGAGAGTGAACATCCTTGTCTTCCTCTTGATCTTAGTCAAAATTCTTTTATGTTCCCACATTCAACATATTATTGGCTCTGGACTTGTCTTATATAGGCTTTATTATGTTGAGGTCTGATCTTTCCATACTGAATTTTTTAAAGGTTTTTTAAAAGCATAAGCGTCAAATTTGATCAAAGACTTTTTATTTACCTATTCAGAGAATCATATGAGTTTTATTCTTCATTCAATTTCTGTGATGTATTCTATTTATTGATTTGTATATGTTGGACCATCCTTGTATCCCTGGAATGGATCCAACTTGACTATTATGTACGTTCATTTGATGTGATTTTGAATTCAATTTGAAAGAATTTGGTTTAAGATTTTTGCACTAGGGCTATTAGTCTACAATTTTCTTTTTTTCTCTTTTCCCCCTATATCATTTTCAGATTCTGTAACCATGTAATGCTGGTCTTAAAGTAGGAATTTTGGAAGTTTCCCTTCTTTTCAATTTTATGGAATAATATGAGAAACAATGGTTTTAAGTTCTTTAATAGTTCAGTAGTATTTAGTAGTGAAACCCTTAGGTACTGGGCTTTTCTTTGTTGGGAGACTATACTGATTCAATCTCATTACTTGCTGTTGGTCTATTCAAGTTTTTTTTTAATCTCTTCTTGATTCAATTTCAGTTGAAATTGTATTCATAAATTTATCCATTTTTTCCTAGATTTTTCAATTTGTTAATGTACATTTTTCAAGATAATCTCTAATAATCCTTTGAATTTTTTAATATCAATAACAGAATCTCATTTTTTTCTCTAATTTTATTTGGATTTCTCTCATATTACTTTAGCTTAAGGATTATATATTTTCTTTATCTTTTCAAAATAAAAAGAACTCTTTGTTTTAATTATCCCTTTTATAGTTCTTTTAAACTCTCTGATTTCTTTCAGTTCTGATTTTCATTATTTCTCTCCTTCCACTAATTTTGCATATGGCTTATTTTTAATTTTCAAAGACCCTGAGATACATCATTAGTTTGTTCATTTTACATATTTCTATCTACTTTTCTGTTGATTTTAAATGTATTTTATATAGGCCCTAATTGATATAAACTTCCTTTTTAATTTTTTTTAGTTGTAGATGGACACAATATCTTTATTTATTTACTTTTATGTGGTGCTGAGTATCAAACTCAGTGCCTCTCACATGCAAGACAGGCACTACACCACTGAGCTACAACCCCAGCCCCATAAACTTCCCTTTTAATACTGCATTTGCTATATAGCACAAATTTCTGTATGTTGTGTTTTCATTTTTACTTATTTTAATGGATATTTAAATTTCCCTTTTGACTTCTTCAATGTACCAATGATCATTCAAGAGTCTGTTGTTTAGTTTCTGAGTATTTGTATAATTTCTGAAGTTTCTAATACTGTTAATTATTTCTAGTTTCATTCCTTTGTGATCAGAAAAGATATAGTATATGATTCAATTTTTTAAATTTGTTAAGACTCATTTAGGGATCTAATCTATGGTCAGTTCTCGAGAAATTTCCATCTGCTGCTGAAAAGGTATGTATTCAACAGATATTGTTGGAATATTCTGTAAATAACTATTAAGTCCATTTAGTGTACAGTATTGTGTTAACCTGCTGTTTCTTTGGTATTTTTTTCTAAATAATCTATTCTTTGGTGAGAGTGAAGTATTGAAATCCTCCATTATTATTCTATTGGTACCCATCTCTTGCTTTAAGTCTAATAGTGTTTGTGTTGTTGTTTTTATAAAATTGGATGTTCTGTTATGGGATGTATGTAAGATTTATCATCATTGTACCTTCTTGGTGAAGTGATCCCTTGATTATTATACAGTGACTTCTTTATCTCCCTCTAGTATTTTGGACTTAAAATTTAGTTTGTCTGACTACAGATAGTCTTGTTTGTTTATGGGTCCCATTTTCTTGGAATATCATTTTCCTTTTATTTTTAGTCTTTATGTTCTTACTGGTGAAGTTAAATTTCTTGCAAGTGGCATATTGTTGGGTCCATTGTTGTTGCAATCTATTTAATTAGACTGTATGGGTATGGATGTGTACCTGTCCTTCTGTTTATTTTCTTAGGGTTACTTTGAGTGTCCACTGTTCTTTTTTCCCTTTCTTATTCATCTTTGTGGCTTTATGAATTACTATACTCATAATGTTTGATTATTTTCTATTTTTCATCTGTGTATCTAGTCTTCTAGTGAGATTTACACTTTCAAATGCTATTACAATGTTAGTTTTCTTTCTCCCACATCTCTTCATGTAGTATTCCCATAATCATCTTTAATAAGGCTAATCTACTTCTCTTGAATTCTGGTAATTTTTGCTTACCTTCTTTATTTCTTCTTTGACTCTGAGGATAGTATTAATGAGGATAGTAATCTTAATTATGAGTTATTTTTTCATTGCTTGAAATATATCTGTCCATAACCTCCTGGTCTCCAGAGTTTCTGATGAGAAAACTGCTATTCAGTCTAATCAAATTTTCCTTAAATATGAATGTGATTTGCACCTTTGTCTCACTGATTTTGAAAGTTTTTCTTTGTCATGTGTTTTTGAGCGGTTGACTATAATATGTCATGGTGAGGGTTTTTTTCTGTTCATTTCTGTTTAGAATTCTATGGGCATTCTCTATCTGGTAATTCATATCTTTCCCAAGATCAGGTAAGTTTTCTCCATACTTTATTGAATGGATTTTCTCTGCCTTTGACCTTTAGTTCTTCTCCTTCAGGTATGCTGATGATGTAAATCTTTGAATGGTGTCCAAAGATCTTGTATGCCCCTCTCCTTCTTATTTTTTTCATTATTTCTTTGATATTTTTAAAAACTGTCTTCAAGCTCTGATATTCTTTCTTATACTTAGTGCAGTCTATTGTTGATGCTTTCAACAGAATTTTTATCTGACTTATTGAGCTCTTCATTTCCAAGATTTTTGATTGGTTGTTTTTCAAAATCTCTATCACTGTTGGATTTCTCATTCATATTCTACAGTTATTACTCATTTATTTTTATATGTTTTATCTTGAGCCTCATCAAGCTTTTAAAAATCATTTTTAAAATTTTTTATTAGGCATTTAATCCACTTTGATATTGTAGAATCTGTTACTACAGAGTTATGATCATCTGGAAATATCATATTATTTATTTTCCAAATTTCTGGGTTTTTATTTTGACATTTGAACATCTGATGGAATGGATATTTCTACCATTTTATGGGATAATCTTCAAAGTAAGCAGCTTTCTCCTGAAGATGTGCCTTGAGGTATCAGTTTATTATGCAATTTTGTGTTTATTTGTAGCTGGGTACTGTAGCATAATTTCTCAATAGCTTCTTTGGTTGTGATTAGTAAGTTTTGGTACAGCATGCTCTATATTAGAGTTGGAGATACCACTGTCTTTACAGGTCACAGAAAGGAGGGCATACTCTTGCAGTTGAGTCAGGCATGGTATAGATAGCAGAGTGTATATTGTGCACCTTATGTAGCTACTCTTATAATGGAAGTGGTAGCTTCTATCAGGTGATGGGCAATTTTCCTCCAGCATTTTATATATTGGCTTTGTTACTTGAATAGATTTCTGGAATTGGCTGCTCTAGTAATGGTGAAGGTCCTGTAGCTCTTCTCTTCTGATTAGATACTGGTACAGATCCAAGCACTTGAAATTGACAAGTTGAGACAGGAATCACATCATCTCTTCTATGGCATTGATACTTGGTCTTGTCACTATTCATTATTAGGCAATGTACAGGAATTACTGATGTAGGGACCCACATAGGTATGTTGAACCCCTGGTCTCACATGGCGGTCTCAAAAAAAAAAAAAAAAAAAAAAAAAAATATATATATATATATATATATATATATATATATATATATATATAAAGGGCTGGGGATGTGGCTCAGGGATTAAACCTTCTACATTTAATACCCAATACAAAAAAATCATAATAAATTTATACTGCATAAAATTATATTTTATACTTAAAAACACAAATAGAAGAAAGCAGATAAATGTGAAAAGACATATCATGCTAATATTAGCAAAATAAATGTGAGCAAATATATCAATGTCAGGCAAGGTGAATATTACAGTAAAAATTATTATTGATTATAAATATAATTTGATAAATTGACCAGGCAATTGACAAAGAGAACATAATCATCCTATGCATTGATGAACCTACTGATAAAGCTACAATATACATAAAACAAAAAATTGATAGTATTGCAAGGAGAAATATCCAATTCTACAATTATGTGAAGACCACAATTTCTCGGTTTTTTTCTCAGTTATTGACATTGCAAATAGACAAATGCAACAAGGTATAATTGACATTTATATCATATTGAATAAGACAATAGTGAAGTTCACATTTTTCAGAAGCAGACAAAATGTTTACTGGCCATATTTTGGGACATTAAATTCAACTCACTAAATTTTAGTGCTTTCAAGTCACAGAGTATATTCTAAGGCTATAATGGAATTAAATTATAATCAACAACAGAAAACCCTCTAGCAATTCTCCAAAACTTTCAAAACTAAACTATTTATATCAAATAAAACATGGGTTATAGAAAATATTAAAGAATAAAAATAGAAATATTTTTAAGAATTCTAGTTGTAACTGAAAACTCCAAAATTAAGAATCTCAAGATATATTACATCAGATATGGAATTAAATTAAAGATAAAGAAAACAAGAAAAATCAGAATGCACACTTAGGTGGAAATTAAACACCTATACATAAATTTACATTTATGTACACATGCTATATTATTTAAATATATATATATATATATATATATATATATATATATATATTGAATAGATTTTTTCATTTGGACCATGGAAATATAGGTTCTTAGGAAGAAGCAAAACTATCTTTTTATTGTTTACATTTCATTGTTAATTCAATGTTTCACAGTGAGAACAGGTCTATTACTTTAGTAATCAACACCTCACATGTAATTTGATCCCTTAATACTCACTTGGTTTCTTCATTTCATCTTTCAATGCATTTATATTTTCATGTAATGAGAATCCTTAATCCAAATATCTGAAATCTGAAATGCTCCCAAATCTAAAGCTTTCTGAGTGCCAATACAACCCCAGTATTTAAAAATTCCACACCTATCCTCATATTGTTTTTTATATACAAGATGGGGTAAAATAAATGTATCTTATAAAATTACCTTCAGGCTATGTGTTTTTAATTATTTATAAAACATAAATGGAATTTTTGCTTAAAATTGGGGCCTATCAACAATTATATTAAACATAAAAATATTCAAAGTACAAAAAATCTGAAGTACAAATACTCAGCTGTTTTAAAAAGAAAGCTATAACATAAGCCACTTACCTTACAATAGTAAAAACTAAAAAAATGACATCATTTGGCATTATAAATCAATATAAAGATCAATTGCCTTTTCAAAATAAAATGCTTTTGGTATGAACTCTGTCCAAATTTTTTTCTAACATGTCTTTTTTAGAAAGTGTGCACTTTAAGAATCGATACACTAAAATAAAAATTTGGTTGCAATCTTATAAATTAGGTATGTTTTCTCGGGTATAATAATTTTCAAATTGAATAAGAAAACTTATAATTCTTCTATAGAAATATATGAAGGTAGGCTAAGACAGTGCTATAAAATTTAACATTCACATTGTCTCACTAAATTATAAATTTTGACAGCATATGTCTAATATAGTGGGAAAATTAGACTAAAGACAAATAATACACTTAAAACATATTTTCCCTACCAGAAATTAATCAACCCTTCTTATTTGACTAGCTTCCCATGTTCTCTCAAAATTTATTGCTTCTCAGTGGTAATTAATGACCCTTTAACCATATTCTAGATTAGCATATTCTCTCCCAAACTACTTATTTTTCCATTCAACTAGAAATATCATTAAAAGTGCCTTTGGGTGAACATCTGGAATCTGGTAGAAAATGGCCCAAATGTATTATATCATACTGTAGTTTTTTCTTGTAATTGGTATTGATGTGTCCACAGGATTCTTTCAAATTATTAAAAAAAAGTGCTTAATTTTAAATACAAATTGTTAGTGAAATGTTTTACATATTAAATACACAACCCGAAATATATAGCTGGATGAATTTTATAGTAAGCACACATATTTAATCAATATACTGATTTTTTATAAAGGTATTGCTATGACTCAAAGTCCATTTTCTTGCTGCATTCCACATATTAACACTCCAAAGATAACCATTCTGCTCTCTTCTATAATGAGGTTTTGTTTTTCAAGTTTTATACCAAGTTGATCACACAGAGTATACTTTTTGCTAAATAAGTCATATTCCCTATCTATAGGTACTGTAACAAACCAACGTACTTTGTTGTCTTCCCCAAATTTTCTGGTATCAGAAATGGATCAAGAATCTATGATGATGTTCACATTGTAGGTTGTTGAAAGGAAGCTGTCTTATAAGGACTCTATCATCCAATTTGCTTTGCTCCTAAATAGGCTCCTGCAAACTATCACAAATATGTGAGTGACATTGCTATGCATTGTTTTTTGGTTGAGGCAATTAAAAAAGGGTGAGTTTTCTGCATACTATCTTGTGCTATTTTCCTCTGAGTACTATAACTAAGGCAATTAGGAGGACCACTAGTTGGTACAACCAAAAGATGGAAACAGGCTGAGTCACTGAATTACCTCTTAGAAAGGAATTTTGCATTGATATACAACTTTTTAAAAAAAATTACAGAATAACGAATATATATATATATATATATATATGTTTTTATCTTTTCATATTTTCAAAATTGTTTGGTTTAACAACTAGTAATGTTATTAAAATTGTTATGTTTATTAAAATTGTTATGTTTAGCAACAAAGCGATGCACTTCTATTTCCCTTCCAATCATTGAAAATATTTTTTCACTATTCTATTAGCAAAAAACAAAAGTCCTCTTGGACATTAGAAAATGTAAGTGGATTCCTGGAAGAAACTTGGAAATAATGTTATTTAAAATCTATAATTACATGTATCATAAGGTTTGCTTTTACCAGCCAAAAATATCACAATAGCAAGGCTTAGGCAGTTCAATAGTTCTTAAAGCTGTTTGACTCTTAAAGTGGGAGTTCAACCAAATGAACAGCACATGCTCTAGACCACCACAAAGTATTGCCCGATTTACCACATTTCTTTCCTATTCCTGGAGGAAATGATTCTCTTCGTAAAGAGGCATAGAGACATAAAGGAGAATCTATTGATTTAAATTAAACAGCCTAGATGATAATAGTTTATTTCACTTTTAATTTAACCACAGATATAAAAGACCTGTGTTATCTTTATCAACATTATCTGCTTCCAGAGCACAGCTTTATTTTAGCATTTGAAAGATGTTTTGGGAAATGAGTAACTAGTATAATACATTCCGTATCGTTATAATTGTTATTCAAGTTGGCAGTGCAGGATATCAAACCTCACAGATTTCCTGCGGTTTTTTACCACCTGGAAATCTTTGACTAACACTTGCATCTAGAATGCTATATTCTGATTAGGAAAAAGAGTAATTTGAATTATCTGAAGGCAAATTTTATTCATGGTTCATAAATGGTGGGTAGCAGAAGGAAGTCAAAATAGATGTAATAAGGAGAGACATAAGAGAGATTAAAATGTATGTGTCAAATACTTTTAGCAAAGTACTTGACATTGACATACAAAACTACTAGTGCAACTAAAATACAGATTTTTACATATGCATTCAAGTTAATGGTAAAACAACTTCACCTTTAAGCCAGAGCTAACCAAATTTTTTCCTTCTTCCACTTTAATATATGAAGGATGGCTGCAAATAAAATGACTGCAATTTTATTCAAAAAAAGTCTTCATATAAATGCTTATTTTACTCTTCAAAACAGTTACAAAGGGAAATAAGGATGATCTGATAAGATTTGTGAGGATAATTTCCCATTCTTGACCCATAATCAAATAATATTTGAATTTAACTAATTCTATTTAACATATAAACACACTCTATAAATTTACAATAGAAGGAACATCATATTAATTTTAAAAATATTATAGATATGTATAAATATAGCCAAAAGTAGAAAACTATTATAATAAATTATGTTTTTAAAATATTTTTTATTTGTAGATGAACACAATATTTTTATCTTATTTATTATTTATTTTATGTTGTGCTGAGGATCAAACCCGGTACCTCACACGTGCGAGGCAAGCACTCAACCACTGAGCTACAACCCCAGCCCCAAATTATGTTTATTTTTATTTATTCTTTTTAGTTATATATGACAGTAGAATCTGTGTTGATATATTTTTACAAGCATGGAATATACCTTATTCTAATTAGGATATGTGTCTTGTGTGTGTACACAATTTTGAAATTCACTGTGGTGTATTTGTATATGTACAGAGGAAAATTATATCAGATTCATTCCACTATTTTCAGATATAATTTGTAATCACCAAATATGTGTTGTTTTTCTTTCCCAAAATTTCTCTGTTTGTATACACATAGAAAGTTGCATATAAATTAATATGTAATTCACATAAATATATGCATGTATATATGTACATATGTAATTATGTATGTATATGTAAACATCTGTTTTTTTATATAAGCATGGTTCCTGCAACCTTAAAAAAATAACATATTTTTCAATGTCATCTAACATAAATTTAAATATCTCTGTTTACCTCCCAACAAACTTTTTAATTTACTTTATTGTTGGTTATACAGAGGTGCAAATAACTCTCACAGGTTATATTTAATGTTAATGTCTCATTTGTCCTCTAAGACTCCCACTTGATTTTTTGTTTTCATTGTAAACCTTTTTAAGGAGCAGAGTTAGAAAATACATAGTTTTTTCAGAAAACAGAGAATGTTCATATGCATAGTTATAATTTAAATTTAAGATTAAACATCATAGGTTGTTTTTTAACATTTTTTATTTTAGAAGAGTTTAGATCTAATTTGGTTTTTGCTGAAGATCTTAGTTTATAAGTATTTACATGTTTGTTGATGACATTTTTATTAATAGCAAATTGCCTTTTAGTTTTGGATTTCCTGTGTTTGTCTGTCTTAAAAAAAAAAAAATCTGTTAAGGGTGACCCTCGGTCAATAGAAGTAGAAAAATTGGCCTTTCGAGAGAAGCTCTGTATTCAGAAAAGGAAAGCAGTATAAGTTAGTGATAATTATTTCTCTTTTTAACAGTTCATTGGAAGGTAATTCACATATTTAAAATGTACAGTTGATGATGATGCTCCCTGGATCACATCTAACCCAGAGACATGAGTGGGCGTAGTCATCATTCAAGTTGTCCCTTAGTAGTGTGGTCTCACCAGGAAAAAGATGGAAAACAGATGAGGGAGAAGACAAGAAAGAACTCACTTTCTGGACACACTTTCTTCATGTCAGTTATGTTAGTTATGGCTAAGGAAATATTACAATGGATTTGGGGCACATAATTTACATGGTTGTACTATGTCTCCCTTCACACAGAGGAATACTGTTTAGCTAAAGCTTTGGTTCAAAGATAACACCTTGTTGATTTCATATTCTCTTCAGGATACAGTTAAAACATAATGGAATTTTTCTTTTTTCCAATGATCAGGATCAACATGCTATGCAAAGGACCCCACTAATGAGTAACCTTCCCAGCCCCCACAAGTGGATTTTTAATAATAGATTTTTTTTGAAAAAGAAATGAATGTAGAGTTTCCTTTTTTATCAAAAAGTTTAGAAGATAATTTCATAAATGAAAATAAAAGCACAAAGAATATCAAGTAGATCTTGGAACACAAGAAACTAACAGGATCTGAAAACATGAACTATAATTGCATTAGTTAATTTTAAAATATATAACTGCCTAATAAACAGTGGAAATGGTCATCTTTTAAGGTTGTAAAAGAAAAATAGCTCTTTTCAAAGTTCATTATGGGAGAGCTCACTGAAGTATATCTTGCAAATCTTGCTTAATATAAAAGAAAGGGATATTAATTTTAAATGTAAACCTATAGGTAAGGTTATTCATATGCATTTTTCCTCCCCATATACTTAGAAAAAAGAAAACAAGATCATCTTACGTTTTAGCATTGAATAATCTCACCTTTCACTCAGGGAAATTTGTAAATACAATTTGTCCTTCACATATACTTCCTGTTCTCAGGTTAAATGTTATTAATTTTACATATGTTTACTCAAAAGGCTGTAATAATGGTATAGGCAGATGTATTATAATTGTCCCTTTTGTTCTGGTCTATGTAGAAACTTATATTGTATACCTGGGATCCGAACAGATGAAAGAATTCAATTTAATTTTTCTTAATTGAACTATTTTGTTGCTGGGATTTCACATGTTTTTCATATACTTTTTACAAATACAAACTTACACATGCATATATATATATATATATATATATATATATACTTTAAATCAAGGTCAAGAATGTTGAGAACAAGATCAAATAACTCCATGTTGAATCATCCATATCAAAGTTGACCTGACCAAGGGTGGGAGTTTTGGACAAGAGGACGCATTTGATTCAGATGCAAAAATTTTCACATTAAAGATAAGGAGAGGAAGAGAAATATCTATTTATATTTCAGGATGATGAAGACAAATGTCCTGAAGCATTGTGCTGAGGATTTGGGTTAGTTTAGTTTAAAATAAGTTTAACAATAATTTCACTAAGGTACTAATAACAAAGCGAGTGAAGTTCAATTCAAAATATAAGCAAAATTATGTTTTTAAATTCTAGGTCACAAAAAATTAAGAGTTCTCAGGAGGGTGGAAAGATTAAAATTAAAGGTGATATGTAGGGAGAATAATGGAGAGGAAGAGTAATGCTATTGAGGAGAAAACATGAAATTTACTAGCATCAAAGATTTGTGAGTTATGGGTAATACCTGGAAGGAACTGGTAAAAGAAGCAGGGAGGATTCTGGCCTCAACAGTGCTGTGTAGAACATGGTAAATATCTTCTGGCTGGTTTCATATGGCTCAATAAATAGTCTTGAAGTTGTGTGATTGAACACTTAGAAAGAACATTGAAGCAAAAAACAGGATTTAAAATAAATTGATACTTTTATCAGTTATATTCTTCCTTGTCTGTCATCAAGCATCAGAATGAAATCTCTTCATGAGAATACAGGCAGAGACTATAGACAGATCAACCTTTTGAAAAAAACAAGTGTTCTGTGCTAAGAAACTGAAAGGGAAAATAAAATTGATGATAATGAAACTAATTTAAGTGTAAAATTTTACTATTTTGTATTAAACGTGTAAGGAGAATTTTCTCTCAATGGTAAAGAAAATTTTATGGATGTGTTTTGATACTGAGAACACACTACTCATCATAAACAAGGTAAATCTACCTCTCCCTCAGCGTTATTACAGTAGGTATTTCTAACAGTCCTCATACTGTTCATAATAGTCACCTTCAGATCCTGAACAAAGGAAGATTCTTTTCTTTCTTTGAGACATACTCCATTAATATAAAAAGTAGGCATCTACTAGGTAAAATTAATTGTCAAATTAAATATTCTCTTTAATGGCCTTTCTCCTGAGAATGCTGATCTTATCTTATTCATAATTGAGTTAAAGCTAGTTTGGACACTGTTCAAATCCAGGCCAAATACAAAATCTCCATAAAAAGTTAGACTTACAGAGGGCATATTTCCATTGATTTTAATGAAATTAGTAGAGATGATGCAAGGTTCCAATCAAATTATATGTTTACTTAAATGTGTGCAATGTCTTCAAAAACTAGCAGCTAAAGAAGGACTAAAATCAATAGCTGAAAATCTAATAGAGAAAAAAATCATACTTTGTATATGCCATCCTTAACTCCTATTCTTCATGTCAGGGGACCCAATTGACATGGATATTGATTTGTTCATGACTTTAAAGCCACAAATAATATAATCATCCTTCATTTCTCCATGGTATTCAACTTGATGTCATTTTATCTTTATCACTAACAAAAACTACATATATCACATCAATATAGATCTGTGTTTTGTTTTCTTTGGTGAGCCATTAGAGTGAAATATCCAAGGTTTCTTTTATCCTAGAAAAATCAACATTATTGTCAGAATAGTTATGTCCCAAACTGTGATAAAAAAATCTTCCAAGTCTTCAAAAGATTCACTTTAAGATAATCTCTTCATTGTGTCTACCAATCCTATAATAATTATTTTGAAAACTGTCTAATCCCAGTAAATTCACCATTTTTAAATATCTACCTTAATCCACTTGTTCAAAACTCAAAAATCTTGGTAACATCCTATCTTTTCTCCCCTTTTGAGACATGTCAAGATTGTGGACTCCTTACCAACTCCTAATACATTAGCTTTACTTTACAAACAGGAATTCTGATAATATTTTGGCAAATTCTGTAGTTTTCTGCCATAAGAGATGCATGGAAACAATACAGAATACAAGACCATGAAACATAAATCCTATCACTAACTTTTCACAACAGTTAAACTTTCTGGACTTTAACTTTCTCATTTCTAAGGTGAAAGTTAGTGCATACATTTTGTAATTTTTCCCCATTAAGTACCATTGAATCTATGACTAGAGATAAAGTGTCTTCATGATCAGAAATATACTTATTTGATGCCTTGGATGGACAGAAGATGGCAGAGTAAAGGAAAGCTGCTTTCCAACGTGTGTGATGAGTAAGGACCAAAGCAAAGGGAATACAGCTTTTACAATGAGGGAAAGAAGGATTTCACTAAAATTCAATATTGAGCACTCAAAGTAGCTCAGAGAGTCACACATTTGGGCACAATAAACAAAGAAGAAAGAATACATCAGGGCCAACCCAGATGCCATATAGGTGCCACCAGTATGCATTCACCTCAGACACAGGGAAGGAACACAGTTTTGTTATGGAAAATCTCAAGATCAAAAATTCTGCCTAATCTCAGCTGATCCAGAGGCTGCACACTGCTGTTGCTTGAAAAATGTGCTCTGTGTATCAACTGGCCTTGGAGAACTGAGGCTGGAGTCATCCTGGGATGAATGAGCTGCCATACTCTCCCAGCAGGTGCCTATCATGTAATCTAGGTCATGCCTGGTGGAATGTGAGTGAAATAGGCACAGAGTAGACTATACTCAGGAGGATTTGAGTACAATGGATGAAGAGGAGCCCAACTTTCTTCTGATTTAAGTCTGGCAGCTCATGTGGGTGGGGAGTATGAGTGGGCATGAATGAGTACACTCAGTCAGTAAGGAAGGCTGTGCTAGTGGGCAGAAGTGTGTGGAGAATCTGATCCCCCTGCCCAGCAATTGAATTTCTTGGAATGCTCCCAAGAACCAGACCAGCAACATAGATCAGCTGCTGTGAAGCCCCAGGTGCTGGTCAATCTAGTCTCTCCAAAGAAGGCACCACCCAACAAAGTCCCTTAGGCTTGATGAGGTCTAAGTCCCATCTACTGGAATTCATCTCATAGAATGATGCAGAAGCTGGACCTTGGAGTGCATCAAACTATTTTGAATGGACAAAATGTCAACTGCAGTACTTCCTAACACATCCCACCTCACACTGGTGAGAAGGAAAGCTGAGTCTTATAGCAAACAGGTTCAATCTTAAGCCTTTCCAATTGGTAGCTCAGAGAGCAACACCAAAACAGGCAAGAGTGAACAGCCCCCCTACCCATTGCTCTCTATATGAATACATAATTCAAGAAGAATTAGAAAGATAGACTGTTGGACATACACAATGACCAGCGAATCTGGTCATCTATTCTGACAACCTCAGTGGAGACCTTTCATTCTTCATTAGATTTTTAAAATTTGTCATTCACTGTTTACTCTTTACATGTGCAGGTGTGTGTGTGTGTGTGTGTGTGTGTGTGTGTGTGTGTGTGTGTGTCTGTGTCTGTGCGCGTGAGCATGCACACATTTGCAAGCATGCACACGTGTGAATCCTTACTATGGTTCAGGGACATATGTACTTATTTTTTATTTTTAGCATTATTTGATGTAATTATTATTACACTGATTATTAAAATTACCAATGAACTGAAAAAAATTATAAGGAAGGAATTAAGAGAGTAATTATAGGAGATGAAAGACCACTAATGAAGAAATAGAAATAGTTAAAAAAAAACAAGCAAAACTCCCACATATGAAAGACACAACCAATAAAATTAAAAATTCGCTTAACAGATTAGAATGCATAGAAAATTGGACCTTAGCCCTTAAAGACAGACCTCAGGCCTTGAAGAGAGTATATGTTATACTGAGTACACAGAATTCAATATAGTCAAAAAATGATGGAACATGACCAGAATATACAAAAACTTTGGTTAAAGAACCAAACCTGAGAAGCACTGGGATTGAATAGAACCTGGAGACATAAACTAAAGGCATAAAGGCCATTTTCAATGAGATAGTTCTAGAAAATATTCCCATATTATAAATGAGATAGACATTCACATACAGGATATTACAGGACCCCAAGTAGTCCTACTCAAAGAGAAGCTCACCAAGACATATCATAGAAAAGTGCATAACAGAAAATAAAGGATATTAAAAGCCACAAGAGAGAAACATCAGGTTACAGAGGCAAACCAATAAGGCTCACTTCTGATTTCTCAGTTTAGACCCTAAAATCAAAGGGGGACTAGAATGAAATATCATAAGCTCTAAAAGAAAAAAAATGCCAACCAGAAAAACTCAGTTTTAAATGTGAGGGAAAAATAAAAACTTTATATGCAAGAAAAAACTAAAAGAATTCATGAGCACTGAGACAAGCACAACCAATAATACTCAATGTAATGTTCACACAGAGGACCCAAAAACCAATTCCCAAAGTTAACAAACAGAGGAAGTTAAATAGAAGACTAGTATACTAAATAAGAATCAAGACAGGGTAAGATATAGCAAAAAACTTAAAATGGCAGGAATTAACAAACATATATCCATACTAACACTGAATATTAATGGTCTCAATTTCCCAATTAAAAGACATAGATTGGCAAAACAAATTTAAAAAAAATTCAATTATATGCTGTTTATAAGAAGCAAAGATATCCACAGGCTGAGGCAAAAGGATGAAACAAATATTCCGTGCATAAAAAACATGTAAACTAGTTGGAGTAGCTATTCTCATATTATAAAAAAGGATATATCAATCAAAAATTAATCAGAAGAGAAGAGACAAAGAAGGCCACTGCATCCTAGTAAAAAAAAAAATCCGAAAGGAAGATATAATGATAAAAAACATTTCTTCTACAAATGTTAACATACCCAATTACATGGAAAAAAAATTCATGATATTAAATTCCACATAGACCCAAAGACAATAGTACTGAGGGATTTCCATAAACACATATCATCAAAAGAAGGATCATCAAAACAGAAAATCAATAAGATATTTCCAAACTAAATAACACTCTAAACCAAATAGATCTAATGGATATATACAGAACACTTCTCCCAAAAAGTTGAATTTATCTTCTTCTTAGCTGTGCATTAAATTAAAAAAATAGATTAAATATCCCAGGCCACAAAGCAAATGTAAGCAAATGCAAAAATATAAATAAAAAAAGACATAATGCCATATATGCTATTAGATAAGAGATATAATACCATGTACACTATTAGATCATAATGATATGAAGCTAGAAATCAACAGCAAGGAAAATAATAGAAGCTACTTAAATATACAGAGATTGAACAATACTCTCTTAAATAAAGAATAAATTAAGGAAAAATGATAATAGAAATCAGAAATTATTAAAATGAATGAGCACTTGGCATGGTGGTACACACCTTTAATTCCATTGGCTCAGGAGGCAAAGCAGAAGGATTATAAATTTAAAACCAGCCTCGGCAAAAGTGAGGCAATAAGCAACTCAGTAAGACTCTGTCTCTAAATAAAATGCAAGATAGGAATGGGGATGTGGCTCAGTGGTTGAGTGCCCCAATTCCCAGTACCACCGCCCCTCAAAATGAATGGATACGGAGGCACAGCATATCAAAATCTCTGGGACAGTATAAAAGCAATTCTAAGATGAAAATTTATAGCACTGAGTGCCTACATTAAAAAAAAAAACTAGAGAGATCTAAATTAAATAAAATTGTGTTCCACCTCAAAGCTTTAGAAAAAAATCTCTGTTTGCTGATGATATGATTATATATCTAGGAAAAAAAACTTACCAGAATACTTCTAGAACTTATAAATGAGTTTAGCAAAGAAGCCGTATACAAGATGCACTGTCACAGTCCCATCTCTCAGCTGCAGCTATTAATTCAGGAAAACACCAGTGAGGGATGATGGGGGATTGAGAAAAGACAGACACACACATGGAGATATGGGGCTAGGTGGGACATTACACTGTGATGAAGGAATAATGACTCAGAGCTAATACAGCACATTTATGATACAGATTTTATCATCAAAAGGTTATTTTTGGAAAAGTTTCAGCAAAACAGGCAATCTGAAAGACATAGGACTTGGGAGACTTGGGGTTATCTTGTTATGCTCAGAATTCTCAATCCCTGGGAGTTGGTGCCTGTGCTTAAAGTACAGATGATACACCTCTGCACCTTTGCATGAAGCATCCTCCCGGTGGCCATCATCATAGCAACTGAGACATCTTGACCTTTACACAGGAAGTTTCCACTGCAATGCAGACACAAGGCATTCAGAGAGACAAGTCAAGTTACTGCTTTTCACAATCAACATCAATTTTTCAATAGCTCTTTTATACTCCAACAGTGATTCGGCTGAGGAAGAAATCTGTAAAACCATTTCATTCACAATAACTTGAAAAATATATATATATATTTAGATTAATTATATATATATAATTAATCTAACCAAGGAAGTAAAAGAGCTCTACAACACTGATGAAAGAGATTGAAAAAAGTCCTTACAGGTGGAAAGACATCCCATGTTTTTGGATAGGCAGAATCAACAATTTCAAAATATAGTCATATTTTCAAAAACAATATGCAGATTCAATGCAATCCCATTAAAATACCAATGACATTCTTCATAAAATTAGGAAAAGCAATTCTTAAGTTCATTTGGAAGAAGAAGAGACCCATAATAGTCAAAGCAATACTAAACAAGAAAAGCAAAGCAGGAACCCTGACAGAACTGTAGTAAAAAAAAAAAAAAAAAAACCAGTATGATTCTGGAATCAAAAGAGACATGAAGACCAATGAAACATAATAGAAGACACAGAGACAAATTCACATACCTACAGCCATCTGATATTTGACAAAGGTGTCACAAATGTTTTGGAGAAAAGAACCTTTCAACAAATGGTGCTGAGAAAACTGGATAGCTCTGTGTAGAAAAATGATACTAAAATCCTATCTTTCACCCTGCACAAAACTCAAATCATAATGTTTCAGAGACTTTTAGAATTAGACCAGAAATTTTATTATAACTGCTAAGAAGAAAACAAAGGGTCAATACTTCTTCATATCGGTTCTGGTACCAACTTCCATAACAAGACTAACAAGGAGCAGGAAATAAAGCCATGAACCAATAAGTGGAATGCCATTAATCTAAAATATCCCATAACAAAGAAAACAAGAAAAAGCCTACAAAATGGGAGAAAATCTTGGCCAGCTAACTGTTCAACAGGGGATTAATACCTAGAATATAGAAAGAACTAAAAAATCCTTAACAACCTCAAAACAAATCATCCAATCAATAAATGGACAGAAAAACTACACAGAAACTTCTCAAAAGAAAAAATGGAAATGGCCAACAAATATATTTTTAAAAATGTTCAACATCTCTAGCAATTAGGGAAATACAAATCAAGCTATGCTAATATTTCATCTCACTTTAGTCAAAATAGCAATGGTCAAAGTAGGAACAATACTAATTTCTGGTGAGGTTGTGGCTAAAAAGGTATACTTGTACACTTTTGGTAGGACTGCAGACTAGTACAACCACTATGGAAAGTTCCTTAAAAAAACTAGTGATGGAACCAGCATATGACACAGCTATCTCATTCCTTCATATTTTCCCTAAAGATCTAAGATGTCAATATGTCAATGGATGAATTGATTAAGAATTTGTGTTATGTGTGTGTGTGTGTGTGTGTGTGTGTGTGTGTACACATATTCCCCTCAGTCATAAAAAAAGAATGAAATATGGCATTTGCCAGTTTATGGATGGGAATAGAGAATTTTGTGCTTCATGAAAATAAGCCAAATTCAGAAACTCCAAGTTTGAATGTTTTCTCTCATATGTAGAAGACAGAACCAAAATAAAGGAAAGGGAGTGGAAAGGAAAGATCACATAAAAAATCAATAAAATATAAATTTATAGATGGGCAAAAGGAAGTCTAACAGACTTGAGGAAGGAGAATAGTAGTGTTGGTAAAACCTGAGGAAAAAGAAGCAATCATAAATTGAAATTAATTTCCATGAATGTATTAGTTTGTCCAGATATACCCAACAACTATGTACAAGTACAAAACAAAAATATATACTTAATTAGTTGACTTTGTGGCTGATTTCTATCTTACATTTAGTATTTTTCCTTTTGTATCAATCATTTCATTACAAAGATGCTATGGAGATTCTCTTTGGATTAACCCTATATGGCTCTATATCCAGTACATCTATTATTTTGGATGACAGATGCCTCATATATAAGTGTCCTTCATTTTTTCCATTCAGAGTTAACCATGATACATTTACATGACATTTACAGAATGTATATGTAATATTTACAGTTTATTCGTTAACCATGCTATTTAATGCATTCTTATGAGTTACAAAGTTTAGCTCATAAGGTGGAAAAATATACACAATTCATTTCCTTAACTGATCCATCATGAAAGGAAAAAAATGGCTTTAAAAAACAGTCAAGGAACTTTTTAAAAATAAGACTTTGACCTTACTTACAGACAACAATAGTAGCTGCTGTAACTTGACTGAATTGCTCCAGGCAAAGCCAAGCCTTAAAGAATTCTCTGGGACTTTTTAAGTCCCTTGATCTCTTGGGTATTAGGAAATTTTAGGGAGCATGGACAATGTCTATTTTTTTAGAAGCATTCCGTGAAAGTGAATTTTAAGAGTTTTTCTTGTAGGCTCAGACCTCAGTATTTTTTCTTCCAGCAATAAGAAATTCAGAATATGTACTTTTTATCACTTTGAGCTTGGGAAATTTTCTTAAATATATAAATATTAGTTAAATATGGCCATTATCCTATCTAAATTATAACTACTCTATCAAGTATCTAAGTAAGCAACTTTTATTGTGCATTAAGTAGAGAAATCCAGCAATAGATTTAATAAGCATCCCAGCAGAGTGCTAGCCCTCAAGGTATGAAGAATAATGCCATGGTTTGAGTGTGGTCTGAGTGTCCTGCAACAGTTCATTGTGATTAAAATCTTGATTTCTGGAATGGGATGCTGAAAGGTTATGGAACCCTTGGAAATTGGGGGTCTGGTGGAAAGTATTCAGGCTTTTGAAGGTCAGCCCTTGGAAGGGATTATAGGGTGCCAGTTTCTCCCTCTCTCACTTCCTTTTTGGTGATGTAAACCCTTATTTTCACAGATATGTGTGTGCACACACACATAAAGAATTCCTACCAAGTTGTGTTATCACTGGCTACTCTCCCCAGAGGCCAAATAAACCTGAATGATCTTGGACTATGAACCTCCCAAAATGCACCTGTATAAGCTTTTTATCTTTATAAAGTTAGTGGCCTCAGGTATATCATCATCATGAAGAAAAACTTACAAATACACATACATACATAATCATAAAATGAAATACTAATAAAATATGACAATTTAAGATATAGGATAGTCAAATCAAAAGGTACAGCCAAAACTACCAAAGGGATTTATGAAACTATGAACAGGAAAGTGAACCTTCATAAAAAAATAATTATGTGGTTTAAAAAATTAGAATGTGAATAGAGAAGACCTGGATAATAGCATAAACAGAGCCACATTTGTGAAGTCATATTTGTAAGCACTGGATAAACTAAACTATCCATATCTGATCATTTGGGAAAAAGTAAAAAATAAAAATAAATATATTGATTCTTTTCATTAGAGTGGCAGTAATTGTGCTAAGTCCCCCAACTATTAAATCCATATATTGATCATCATGACTTTCTGTATATTAATGCCAAATATTATTATTATTACAAAAGTAATGAATGTCTATTTTGAAAAGCTCATACAATATAGGCATTTATTAAATAGAAACCATAGCTTCCTGAACCTTGCTCACCTAAGATACCTACTGCAAACTCTGGAAAATAGCATGCAGCTATGATCAGCGTTTTTCTATATGCCATAGGCTAGTTGATGCACTGAGAATTTTTGTTGTTTTTGTTAAAAGGTGTTCTGATATTACCTTTTTCATCACACTTTGGTATATATTACATGTTTTACATTTAAATAGTTACATATTTTTTTTTGAAATGCAATCATACTGTTTCATATTTTTACCTCACTAACAGTATATGTAGACTTTTTCCTTCATTATTTTTTACATCAGCTACAAGATATTGAATCAAAGAACTGCCAAAATTTTAATTGGCTATTTTAATTGTGGAAAAATAGTTATTTTTCTATATTTCAGTGTTATTGGTGATAAAACCTTTGGCATTTATCTTTGCATACTTGTGTAAATAGTTCTATAATTTCCAAGTTGAATATCTAATGTCGAGGTTACATACCTTTTGAAAAGTGACTTCTATAAACTTTGTATGACAGCACCTGTTTCTATCCTCCAAAGAATGCCATATAGCATTATTGTCTTTAATATATGCCAGTTCATTATTCACTCATTTAGAAGGAGTATTATTTTTAAATGCTTAACATGGATTAATTCATTTTATAATCTCCATAAAGCCCTTATGGGTTTGAGAATCTCTTTTCAGTTGAAGAACTAAGGCACAAAGATAAATATACTTGCCAAAGATGATGCAGGTGGTACACATGGCAGAACATGGATTCCAACTCAATATCTCTCCACAGCCTTCCTCTTAACTACAATTCCATTACACTGCTAACATGCAACCTAATAAAAAAAATAAGAACTAACACAAAGTTAAACAAT
The DNA here is from genome assembly GCF_045843805.1 of Urocitellus parryii. NCBI lineage: Eukaryota > Metazoa > Chordata > Mammalia > Rodentia > Sciuridae > Urocitellus > Urocitellus parryii. The sequence continues at coordinate 86,824,539 of NC_135534.1, read as the reverse complement.
ATATCTAAATTTACCCAATGAGTGTAGAAACTGAAATTTTTCTCTCCAAGTAGAAGTGGATTAATTAAAGTTTACTACAGTCTATTTTTAAAAAGAACTATATGGTAGCAAAAAATCAAACCATCAAGGAGGACTATTAAAAAGAAAACTGTCTAAAAAAAGTCATGAATAATGAACAGACTCAGAAGGTGGTTGCTGATCAAGACAATCTTTAATGTGACAGTTATTCATGAATTTAACATAAAATTCTATGATATTAGATATATATAAATGCAGATGTATTACTTATGAATGCATTAAATTATATTTTTGTGGTTTGGGCCAGCTCAGTTATCTCAATTATTTATAAAACTATTTCTGTGATGATTCTTTAAGAAGTATAGTGTGAATGTGTCACCACAGATGCATGCAACAGGAAAATGTGTAAATGTGACTTTGAAAAATGCAAATGAGTCTCCAGAATTCATGCCCATCCATAAAGGAAGCTTGAGAATGTTGAAAATGCCTCTTTTATATAACACTTTTCTTGTTTTTCCTATAACATTAGACAATATTTAGGAAGCTGAGAATTGGTACTTAGGCTTCTAAGGAAATAAACAAGCTAAAGAGCAAAAGGTGACATTAAAATATAAGGCTGAGAAATTTGACTCTAAAATAGCATATGGCTGCATATAAATAAGTAAATACATGCTGGGTATGGTGGTATATGCCTGTAATCCAAGAGACTTGAGAGGCTGAGGTGGAAGGATCACAAGCTTGTAGCCAACCTGGCCAAGTTGGAGGCAAATCTGGTCTAAGGATGTAGCACAGTTGTAAACACCTCTGAGTTTAATCTTCAATACAATTATATATATATATATATATATATATGAGATATTATATTTAATGAGTTAAGAATAATTTGTTGTTTTACCTCAATTTTGAAGACACAACATGTTGAGTATGCATTTCTGTGTATCATATTTTATAATGTATGTTTTATATGAAGATATGTGGGGGACAATACATATACATTTATATATAAACACATTGGTATATAAATATAAGTTGTGAAGTAGTACATTGGGGATGTTGAAAATGCAATGACAGTCTTCATTTTTAAAGATTGTTGTGCCAAAATGAATTCAGCAAAGTGGCAGGATATAAGATCAACACGCATAAATCAAAGGCGTTCCTGTATATGAGCGACAAATCCTCTGAAACGGAAATGAGGACAACTACTCCATTCACAATATCCCCCCAAAAAATAAAATACTTGGGAATCAACCTAACAAAAGAGGTGAAAGATTTATACAATGAAAATTACAGAACCCTAAAGAAAGACATAGAAGAAGACCTTAGAAGATGGAAAAACATACCCTGCTCATGGATAGGCAGAACTAACATCATCAAAATGGCGATATTACCAAAAGTTCTCTATAAGTTCAATGCAATGCCAATCAAAATCCCAACAGCATATCTTGTAGAAATAGATAAAAGAATCATGAAATTCATATGGAATAATAAAAGACCCAGAATAGCAAAAACAATACTAAGCAGGAAGTGTGAATCAGGCGGTATAGCGATACCAGACTTCAAACTATACTACAGAGCAATAGTAACAAAAACAGCATGGTACTGGTACCAAAACAGGCGGGTGGACCAATGGTACAGAATAGAGGACACAGCAACCAATCCACAAAACTACAACTATCTTATTTTTGATAAAGGGGCTAAAAGCATGCAATGGAGGAAGGATAGCATCTTCAACAAATGGTGCTGGGAAAACTGGAAATCCATTTGCACCAAAATGAATCTGAATCCCTATCTCTCGCCGTGCACAAAAGTTAACTCAAAATGGATCAAGGAGCTTGATATTAAATCAGAGACACGGCATCTGATAGAAGAAAAAGTTGGTTATGATCTACACGCTGTGGGATCGGGCTCCAAATTCCTCAATAGGACACCCATAGCGCTAGAGTTAACAAATAGAATCAACAAATGGGACTTACTCAAACTAAAAAGTTTTTTCTCAGCAAAAGAAACAATAAGAGAGATAAATAGGGAGCCTACATCCTGGGAACAAATCTTTACTCCACACACTTCAGATAGAGCCCTAATAACCAGAATATACAAAGAACTCAAAAAATTAGACAATAAGATAACAAATAACCCAATCAATAAATGGGCCAAGGACCTGAACAGACACTTCTCAGAGGAGGACATACAATCAATCAACAAGTACATGAAAAAATGCTCACCATCGCTAGCAGTCAGAGAAATGCAAATCAAAACTACCCTAAGATACCATCTCACTCCAGTAAGACTGGCAGCCATTAGGAAGTCAAACAACAATAAGTGCTGGAGAGGATGCGGGGAAAAGGGCACTCTTGTTCATTGCTGGTGGGACTGCAAATTGGTGCAGCCAATTTGGAAAGCAGTATGGAGATTTCTCGGAAAGCTGGGAATGGAACCACCATTTGACCCAGCTATTCCCCTTCTCGGTCTATTCCCTAAAGCCCTAACAAGAGCATGCTACAGGGACACTGCTACATCGATGTTCATAGCAGCTCAATTCACGATAGCAAGACTGTGGAACCAGCCTAGATGCCCTTCAATAGATGAATGGATAAAAAAAATGTGGCATTTATACACTATGGAGTATTACTCTGCATTAAAAAATGACAAAATTATAGAATTTGGAGGGAAATGGATGGCATTAGAGCAGATTATGCTAAGTGAAGCTAGTCAATCTTTAAAAAACAAATACCAAATGACTCCTTTGATATAAGGGGTGTAAACAAGGACAGGGTAGGGACGAAGAGCTTGAGAAGAATATTTACAGTAAGCAGGGATGAGAGGTGGGAGGGAAAGGGAGTGAGAAGGGAAATTGCATGGAAATGGAAGGCGATCCTCAGGGTTATACAAAATGTCATATAAGAGGTAAGGAGGGGTAAGTCAAGAGAATACAAATGGAAGACATGATTTACAGTAGAAGGGGTAGAGAGAGAAAAGGGGAGGGGAGGGGAGGGGAGGGGAGGGGGGATAGTAGACAATAGGACAGACAGCAGAATACATCAGACACTAGAAAGGCAATATGTCAATCAATGGAAGGGTAACTGATGTGATACAGCAATTTGTATACGGGGTAAAAGCGGGAGTTCATAATCCACTTGAATCAAACCGTGTAATATGATGTATTAAGAACTATGTAATGTTATGAACGACCAATAAAAAAAAAAAAAAAAAAAAAAAAAAAAAAAAAAAAAAAAAAAAAAATTAATAGGCATATATAAGAAAACTAACTTTACAAGATTAGCTATCTTAAGTGGTCAAAAATTACCATTTTGTAGCTGTAACTGTAATTAAAGAAGGAGAAAAAGCACACTATTTTCTTAATCACTTTGTCCTGTTAATTTTTTTGACATATATTTAATGAGTCTTCCTCTCTATTTCTCATTGCCTTTAGGACAAAGGACCATTATTTTATGATGAATGCATGTTTGTTTATGGCATTTTGTCAGTACAGATGCTGTGATCTATGGCTTTACTTCTATTTGTATCCATGTTTGTTAATCTAGCCAATTGTTATTTACAAAAAGTGAAGCATGTAATTGTTATTCATGTATAAGAGCTATTCTCCCCACAAAACCTAAGTTATCTGGTCCTAAGATCATTTGTAAAAACTGAAATTCAGTGATTAAAAGGAAGCTATAAGCAACAACAACGAAAGGCATAGAAGAGGTACCATTTAAAGGCCAATTTTCAGTATGTGCCTTAGAAATCTAGTCAGAAAATTGACTTGAGAACGAGTCCAAAATAATTCACTCAAGGCAAGCACTCTACCAACTGAGCTATGTCCCCAGTCCCCAATTATTCAAAGTACATGTATGAAGACACAAATTGGTGTGAGCATACTTTATATACAACCAGAGATGTGAAAAATTGTGCTGTATATGTGTGATAAGAATTGTAATGCATTCTGATGTCATTTATTTCTAAAAATTAATTAAACATTTTAAAACAAAAAAAAAAAAAAAAAAAAAAAAAAAAAAAAAAAAAAAAAAAAAAATGTGATACTTACACATTTGTAGAAAGATGACAAGAATATACCCCAAAATTTAAAATTATAACTTTGGTTTCCTTGACTCAAAATATATTTATCATCTTTGAGCAACTTCACACAATAAATTCATGAATTTAATATATTGTGAAAGGAGAAGAATAAAACATTACAAAGTATGTATTTATGGTTGCTAATTTTCTTGACAAGTAACTCTCAGCATTATTTTACAAAACAGTGAATACAAACATGAGTCAAGCAGCTACAGCATAATTAATTATAATTTGTTGTTGTAATTAATTATGGAAGCAGGCTGATATGCTTTTCACATTGGCTACTTATATTTTATATGAAATTATATGTATTCTGGCAACATTTTTTTGTGTGAATTCAGACTTTATTTCTGAATAGAATATAGGAAACAAAACAGAACAAAATAAACTGTTCATAGGATAATAGAAATCTTTCACTATTTATATCAGTAATGTCACTAAAGCAAAAATAAAATGTAGTTAAGAAATTAATTACCCTTGTACGGCCAAGGAATTGTGATAACTAAAATGATAGAGGCCTTTATTTTAACTCTGTTTGCCCATTTAATTTTCAATCTCTATTTTTGAACAATCTTTTCCAATTATCAAATATTTTATATCCCCAATGATTACATAAAAGGTGAAAATAAGATTTTTTAAAAAATCATTCTGCTGTAATTACAATTTACTAAAACTTGCAAGATCAGTCCTGAAACCAATATAATTACCTGTCCCATTATTAAAACTACAGTCCGGTAAAAATATGTGACCTGCTCTTTCCAAAAGTACCTACTCAAGAGAATGAGACTATGACCCAGTATAACAGATCACTCAAAACCATTGAGAATCACAACAAGACTGTCCTCTTACTGTGCTCACCAACTCAAAGGCATGTTGCTATCATGTCCCCCAATCCCAAACAGTTCTCTTCCTGTAAAATTCACCTTATTATCTTCCTAATTTACCCCTTTTGAAAAATTACGAACACTTGGTAGTCTCCCTTAAGGTCTGATAAAAGTACTTATGTCTGATCATTAAGATTTTCTGAAACCTGGAGAACTCCCTAATGACATTCACTAAGTTTCACTAATTGAGAAAATTCCTTACATTTACTATACAAATTTTTCTTTTCACTATTTTTTCCTGAATCATTTGGTATAAGTCCCAGATATCATGCTTCTTTATTCTGTAGTACTTCAGTGCATATATTCTAAAACTCAGGACAATCTCTTACATACCCACAGTGTATTTTCAAAATCAAAGAATTTAGTTATATGAAATATTGTGATCTAATAGGTATCCTATATTATAAATTTGTCCCAAGAAATTTTAAACTTTTCTCAATCTTGTAGACATGTAAGAGACCTGTTAAGTCAGAAGTGTTTTCAGTTTTTGTCCTACTGTAAGCTAATAAATTAGCCTGTCACTATGTATGTTATGGTACATATAAACATGTACTGTATATGTGTGTATGTATATAAACATTTTATATTGACATATATGCATGAATATCTGTCTGTGGGTCAGAGACAAAGATAGTTTATCACCCACTGCAAAATCAGCAGCCAAAGTGAAGAGCTTGCTTCCTTACTTCATGCTTCAAACATGGTACAGGAAAGATAGTACACACACATGTAGTAGAAAGCTTTATGATAGAGTAACCCCCAAATTAATAAATCTATTGGCTACGTATTCCCCATCAGAGTGAGAAAGACTTATCAATATTCTGGCGTCTGCTTGGGGAAGGAGAGATCTATATCTTTACTTACTGGATATCTCAGGGAGTATGATGTCTTTAAGCATCTTTCTCTTAAATGCTCATCTTCATATTGGTAGATCAAGACTATGTAGAAATATGAGAAAAATGGAAAATTGGCTTTCAACATGGCCTAAGTTAGTTATTGACAGAAATCAAAAAGGTTTTTAGAGTTATTTTCTAGATATTTCTAAGCAAAAGTCTTACATTTGTTAAAGAAGACCAATGCAAGACAGAAGTTAAAGAGATAAAGACAAATTTTATCAAAGAGAAAGAAAATTATTATAATAGGAGAAAAGAGGCCTCAGTATAACATTGGGCTTGTTTCCAAAGACAGAATGAGAAGAGCGTTCAGCTAAGAAGCAGAATGCCAGTCAGTTGGAAATCACTGAAAGGAAGCACCAGGGTAAGAATGGGATTCTGGCTCAACACATTTAATGGGATTATTGCCAAAGAAAGGCCATGATGATCAGAATCCAGCATTTAAAAATAAGTAATTTGATCAGAAATGCAGGTATGGAGGGTAAACCAATTTAGAAAAGTTTTTAATAAAACCATGTTATACAAGGAAGAACACATAGCCCAAAAAAAGAACTAGTCAAAAAGAACTCTTTTTTGGTCAGAGGAACCTGACCAAAATTTGATCAAAGAGAGATTCTTTGTCACTTTGGGGAAAAACTGTCAATAATAGCAATGGGAGCTTCGGAGTTTATATATCCAAAGAGATAAAAAAACAGTAAGGTTGTTAGAAAAGAGACACAGACACTTGTCTTGATGGGGCATCTGACTGGAAAAGAACTATTTTTACTTAGATTGAATATTTTTCAGGTCTTAGAGACTTCATAAAATTTATGGAGGGTGTGTATTCCGCTTCTGCTTTATACTAGTCCTGAATAATAGCAAACTAAAGACTTAGTTTATATTTGAGCAAAAGAAATTATTAAAACTACTACAAAATTTATAGTTCTGGATGACAAACACAACAGCAACTTATTTTAATCAATTTTCTCAGTTCTCTAAACATTGCTATAAATCAAGTGAAATGAATAATTTGGCAGTTTATTATTAAAATTCATTTTAAACATTGAAAGTTGAAAAAAAATGAAGGCTTCAAATGTAAATAACAAGTTTATTCAAACTATAACTCATTGCATAAGCTCAGTACTGATCCCTGGTAGCTGTAAGATATTTTCCCTCAATGAATAAAAAGTTATTTTCATAATAAATATGCTAGAAACTTCCTTATTCCTTCTAACTTTATGTAAATTTTATTTTTGTTAGGAGGAACCTGGAATAATCAAAATGTAAGTATGAGAGGGTTTTTTGTTTTTACGTTTTTGCTAACACTGTGATTCAATAAATGCCTAAACAGTCAGAAAGTTGATTAAATATGGTGATATCAAATGAAGAGACTGATTTTAAAAAAATAGCATTTTTTTCCCAGAGAATCAGAAAATGTAAGAAGAGACTTTATGCCCTAGAAATGAATAATCCTAGAGGTTTTGAAGCAAGATGAGTTCAGCACAGGAGATTGGTTATGTGACCAGATACAATCAGCTCAAAGACTGAAACAGAAAGATTTATTAGAGATAGAAATATAGACAGAACAGTACTTGAGGAAGAAAGAATTAGTAGAGAAATAAAGCATGAGAAGATTGGGTAGGGATTATGTTTTGAGTGTGTAATAGTGTGTGTGCGTGTGTGTGTGTGTGTGTAGTGGGGTAGTGTGTGTTGAAGAATGAATTTGCATGGCATATCTGTTTCCTACAGCTATTTTAACTACCAGATGTCTTAACACAACAAACATTTATTTATTATATTTCTATAAGCTAGAAATCCAAAATCAAGAAGTCATGCTTGCCCAGAAACTGATGTGAGGGAAAGTGTTTGTTTCTTTGTAGTTACTGATGGCTTACCTGAAATTTTTGGTGTCCTTTAACTGGTACTGCAGAACCCTTAGTCCCTGCCTCCATTATTTCATGGCATGGTCTTCCCCTGTATCTGTGTCTCCTTCTCTCTTTTTAAATGACACTATTCACAAATGAAGCTCCTGCATGACCTAATCACCATACTCCTGCATGACCTAATCACCACCTAATCTTCAACCACTTTATTTCCAAATACTTCACATTCTGAAGTACTGAGGGTCAGGTTTTCAACATATCTTTTGTGGGGACACAAGCAAATCCATCACATATGGGGAAGTATATCCATTGACTAAGAACCCCATGTGCTACCAATTGCTTCCATCAAAGCGTGCTCATGGAAAGATACTAATATTAGAGTTTAGATATATATGTTTGGGAAAGTATGCATTCATTATTATTTTGAAAATGAGCTAAATCCATGTCTGATGATTTTGTCATAGGAAATATCTTCAAAAATGTTAACATCCAATGCAGCATTAACTGTGGTATTGAGAAATAAATGTTCAACATTAAGTAAAATTGCTAAATACATTATGGCATTTTTGATATAATGATACATTTCGCAATCATTAAAATTCCATTTATAAAAATCTATAAACAATTTCATATAGTATAATATTAAGTGATGAAAAGATAAATATGTGCACAGTATAATCACTAGAGCTAAAAGCTCAAACAGTAAGTGAAAGAAAATAAGCTAATGTATTTTCAGTAGCTGTTTTGAATAGATAAGGTACTGGATATGTTTTTCTTTGTACTTTTCTCCATTTTGTTAATTGTCAATTAAATATATAAGGTGTTAAGAGAAAATATAAAATAAACATTTTGTGATTAAAAATTAATTTGGGTTTAGTCATTGAATCCATTGACTTACATCTTTCCCATCTCAGTTTAAAAAGTGTTGGACTGAGTCTGGATGTTTGAGGTCAAGTCTTTTTTCACATCTCTGATGAATAGTTGTCACTTACCACAGGATAAAATGCCAATCATAGTCTACTGTGCTTGAATTGGGTGAAAGGATTTGTTTAATAACCAATCGCCTGGAGCATTTCAGAAAATTAATCCCTTCTTAAGTACAAAGCTGTCTGAAGCTTAATTATGTCAAAATATTTCTGGGTGTGATCTTCCCTACAGTAATGAAGAAAACAAGGAGTTGTAGTCCTCTAAAATATATACCCACTTAGTTCTATCAGTTAAGCCAATTAAAATATACATTAAATTGGGATTATATGTGCATACTAAGATCATATATGTCTTGTAACTGAAATTAAATGTAAAATAAGTACAAAGATAGCTTTTGTGTATGCATATCATATGTACTCAATATAGCCTATTCATTTAGAAATAATTTTGTTAATAATATTCATGAACATAAAATATATCAGTGCTAATATGGAAAGTAGAAATCCCTTTTCTGATTTTTTTTTCTTTACTTACTAGGGATTATACATAATGTTCTTTAACATGGAGCTACATCCCCAGTCCTTTATTTATTCACTCATTTGTTAGTTTATTTATTTGAACCAGGCTCTTTCTAAATTGTCCAGACTGCCCTCAAAATTGAAATCTTCCTACCTCAATGTCCTGAATAGCAGGCACCACAAATTTGCCTAATCTGTAATTTGTTTCCCAAGCATAATGTTTTTTAAAAATTACCTAGATTTTTCTCTAAACATTTTCTTTAACATTTCTCATTTTCTTGCATGTTTATTTCTAGATTAGAGTATAGACATTCATCACAGACTTGTCATTGTGTGTAGCCGTGAGTGTTTTGGCCCACGTTAGTGTTCTTTATACACAGTCACTCAGGTGTGTGCACACACACACACATGCACACGAACACATTTTACCACTTCTGTTTCTTAAAATACAGTTATTCCATATATTTGATAAAACTGATAATCAATATTTATAGTATAGTGACTTAGCAAATATAATTTTCTACTGAGTTGAAGAGCATATTATCTTAATTCCTTTCTCATACATTTTCCCTAGAATTAATAACTCATTTTTGTTTATTTTCCCAGGTTTTAACTAGAAATCACCAATTTTCCCACTGCCCCAAATGTACATCAGATGTTACTTGAGTCCTGGATTTCCATACAAGCTTCCTTCTTTAGCCTCCCTCATCCTGCCTGATTGCTATGAATGGCCCCTATTTCTTTGTTTTGTTTTGTTTTTTGTTGTTGTTGGCGGGATGTCTCCCTCACAAGTGTGCTTAGAAATAATCTCAAAATTCTGGATATCACACTTCTCTTTTCTAAGGATTTTTTTTCTTTTAATTTCAGTAAAAATCAAAGAGAGGGTATGCCAAATTATTTTATTTTATTTTTATTATATGGCTTCTAAGGTTAGTTTCCTCTAGGAAACATGTTTATTATCTGTACTCTTTTAAGTGCTAAATTTTCTGTGTTATGAAATGTTATGATAAAGTGTTACTTGACACTTTTCATATATAATGTTGCCCATAGGGGTCATTTTATTGTAATTACTATCATAATTATTGTGATATTTATGATTCCAACATCTATTATAACTTGTCTCAGATGGGAGACTCCCATTTTTCAGATTTTGGATCACCTAATTTTGTCCTCTACTTTCTTTTATTAATTATTGAATTTTTGCTCCCATTTTCCATATTTTCATCTTTTTGTTAAGTTCCCAGGAGTTTTATTCTACTTTGTATCATAAACCTTCCATTAGAGCCAGGATAACCACTAGATATGCAGAATGCAATTTGAATTTTAGTGGCTGAACACAGTATTTATTTATTTATTTTACAAATGCCAAGACATTCTTTGTCATGTAGCTTCCCCATTGAGTGATTGCTATAAGCAGGTACCTATGGAGCTAATTCTTTTATCTTGTGTTGCTGCTGTCTTCTAGACCATCAAATACTTAGAAATACTAAGAAGATAAGAGCATAAAATACACTATATAGCCAGAATTGGACATTTCCATATGTTTTCTATCTCTGGCCAGAATATAGTCCTTTGTTCCCAGCTTGAAGTAAGCAGAAATATAATTCAGTTGAGTGCCCAAAATAAGAGCTGGTGTTGATGTCTGCAACACAGCAATCAAGACCTATTTTGATAGGTTTTTCTTAGTCAAACTAATGTGTGCATCAAACTGCTTCCTCCAATCTGAATATATTTACGATACCACTTATGAAAGAGAATTTCTTTGTCTATGTCAGCTTAATGCCACAGATCTTCCAGCCTCCATTCAAACACACCTCTAAATAATTAATCACTACATGGGTCACAGGAACTTTTTTTTTGACATTTATGCCTTTACTCACTCACTGCCTTAAAAGCATATTTGTTTAAATATTCCAGAATAAGGACTGCTTTCTGAATGTGTTGCTTTGTTTTTTAAAAATGCAGTATTAGAGGAATCTTATGATCACACAGTACTTATGGGAATCCCAGGTACAGTGATGTATACAATTTTAACAACAGGCTTTGAGAATTTACTTAATGTAAAAATAAACATATTAAAAGCTAGCCACCTGGACAGACATGTACAATAGGGAGCAGGGAGGTTCCTAAGGAGAGGAGCCCAAATGTAGGGTGTTACCCTGTTCCTTTTCCCTCCTTACTAGTGCATGGTTTGGTTCTTGCTGAGTTACTCCACAGACACAAGGGCTACCCCTGTCCTGAAGTTGTGTCTTTCTGAGACACTCCCAAGAAGGGAACAGAGTCAACAGCCCCATGCAGGCAGCAGGAAACACTGCTGGCTTATTCCAAGTTGGATCTGGAGGATATGTAACTTGGGATGCAAACATTTGTCAAAATCATGAGTCTCCTTTTGCTGTTTTCTTCCCAGTGGACATGGAAAGGGGGCAGCTTAATGGGATTTCACAACTTCTCTTAAAAACTTGAGAACATTTTAATTACACACTTAACATGAAAAGATATCTGAAGCTTTAAGCCAAAAGACAAAGGAGGGCTTCTGAGAGGCCAGTGCTATTTGGCTGTACAATTTTCTCCTATTTACTGCATCCTAAGAGTTCATGGGCACAGTGCTTGGTCACTCACTAAAGCAGGCTCCAATCTGAAGTCTCAGAACAGAGAAAATCCCAAACAGGAAGAAAAACAAATGTTCCTTTTCTCTGTAGCCTTTTAAGATACTAGGCCAAATGCACATAAAGTTCAAGGCCCCTATTTTCTACTGAGCAGTGGTACTTTCCTGTGTTAACCTACTGGAGAAGAAACCCAAAGCAGAACTTTCTTGCACTGCTGGGGCATGGCTTGCTGTAGCTAGGAATCAGGAACCTTGAATCATGTACAAGGCCTCCCTTTTACCTTGTTCTGTGCAAAAGCTAAAATGTTTGGGGGCCTGTGCATAGATATCCACTTAAGGAGATTGCTGTACTTTTCTATGAAAAGGTGCCAAGTTCTCTGAACCTGGAAGAGACTTGGTGTTTCTCTGAATGTCCTGCAAGTTGCGTTAAAACTGCAAGTTTCTACTGGGGGAAAGAAGATCATTCAAATAACTTGAAGGTGTATTTTTTTTTCTTTTTTGGGCAACTTAGGATGCAAAGTATTTAATTTTTAAACCTCTAAAATTTTAAAACAAGGTGCCTGGATTAAAAAATAGTTTTCCAAAGCTCAGTGTGCTCTTTTGGAGCTTAATTTTTGTCTTGAAACACAAAACCTCCTAAAGCCCCTTGGTGGAACACAGCTGTTCTGATGGCCAGAGACTAGATAAACTAGTCAGTATCAGTCACCACGTCTCTTTTTTGCCTTGGTAAGGGCTTAGAAAGCTCTGAGGTCACCATCCTAGTCTTACATTGACATCTTGCTTCCAAGCGTCTCCTGGGAAGCATACACCATGTGCAGGTCCTCATCTTTATCCTTCTCACTCTCATATATCTCAGGCATGGTTTATGTCTCACCATGCTACACTCCTATTCACCAAGAGAAATAAGGCCTGGTTTGCATTGAGCTGCAAGTGCCTTCTTATTATCTTGATAAGCTCACTCACATTAATGTGGTCAGGTATGAGGAACTTGGTCTTATCCAGGACAGGCAGCTTCTTCTCACCCTTGTGTCTAGTATCACCAGGATCTTGGTGGGAGACTACTATCTGATGAGTCGCACTTCTACTCTTTGAATTTGTGGCACTACTTGAAGGTTATAGAAATAATCGTAAATGGCATGGTGCTGGAGGTCCAGGCACTGCCAGCAGCGAGTTCAACTCTGGTGATGGCAACTTCCCTTGTGTCTTCTCAGCCTACAGCTCAGTCCAGTGACCAATGCTACATCATGGGAGCAAGGCAGGGGCAGGCCAAAAGCTTTTTAAAATGCACAGACCTCCTGGTCTTCTCAGTCACCACGCTGTATCTACTATGGTCCTCTATTCCTAGTCTTGCACTATTCAATAACACCTAAAATCTGAAACTCTCTTAACTTTCACAATACTTGGTTTACTAAAGTCTATTAAAAATTCTAAGGGAATTTATATGTCATTTCAGGAAGGTGTTGCAAGAAACCACCTCATTGGAATTATAATTATTTTATATACAGGTAAATATAATGTCAATAACTTGTCAGACTCCAAACCTATTTTCATTCTTAAAGTAGCTCCTTCATGATAGTGAGCAACATTTGTAAACTGAGACTTCCTGTTAAGGTTTGGAAGTCAGCTGTCCCCCCAAATCTCATGTTTGAAACAATGCAAGGTTTGGAGGAGAAATTATTGGGTTATTCCCCAGATTAACTGAATGGTAACTGAGGCAAGTAGGGAGCAGCTGGAGGAAGTGGTTCATTGGCAGTGTGGCTATGAGGTATATGTTTTGTATCTGGAGAGTGGAGTCTCTCTGCTTCCTGGTCACCATATGAGATTGTTCCCTCTGCCACATTCTACCACAGGGTTGTTCTGCCTCATCTGGAGCCTGGAGGAATGGAGCCAACTAAGACCTCTGAAACTGTGAACCCTCAAACTTTTCCTTCTAAAATTGTTCTGATCAGGTCCTTTAGTCACAGTGGCAAAAAGCTGACTAAAACAAATCCTTTCCTATTTAAATCTCTCTTCTCACCTCATTATACCCTGTTCAGTTGCAGTAGAAACCAACAGGGTTTGTATAATTTGATGTGGATGCTCTGGCACTGAGATATTGGCCCCGGTGATGATCACTTCAACAAAAATAGGTCAATAACTGTCTATCAACTGGGAATTTGAGGCTAGTAGAGTTTAATCTAAATTGTAAATATATTTATGTGTTGATAAAATTTGAAACTGGCTGTTTTATAAAGTGGTGTTTTTCTGTCTATGTAAACTTATATTAAACAAAGATACTACAAAGTTGAAGAAAAACTCAAAATAAAATATAAAGTTGAGTGACACAGTGGCCTCTTCAAAGTACTCCAGGAATTGATTTCAATCCATTTGGATGTCAGTCACACTACCATGATAAAGATTTATGAGATATCTTACCAGTCTTGCAACATGCTAAACAAGCTCCTCCTTTTCTTGCACAAGTTCAATTGAGTTTACATAATCAAAAGCATAATTCCCATTCCAGAGTTCTAGACTAAGACAGAAGATGATGAGTTTGGTTTTCAAGAATTATAGAGTTTGTGAGTTGAGAGGCAGTGATAAGAATTGAGCCCAGAGTTCTTGTCCCTTTTATCATACATTCTGCACGAAGAAATAATTTATGTTCACAAAAATCTTAGAACGTTTGAGATGAAGGTAGTATGAACAATTTGTTATGGTTCAGATATGAGGTATCCCCCAAAAGCTCAGGTGCGAGACAATGAAAGATAGTTCATATGTGAAAGGACTAGATTATGAGAGCTGTATCCTCATCAGTGCATTAGGGATCAACTGGGTGGTAACTGTAGGAAGGTAGTGTGTGGCTTGAGGAATTGAGTTATTCGAGTATATATTTTGTCTTTGGTGAGGGAAGTCTCCTTCTGGTGGCCTGGGATGTGCTTTGCTCTGCCACCCACTCTGCCATGGTGTTTTGCCTCACCTCAGGCCTAGAGCAATGGAGCCAACTGTCCACAGACTGAAACCTCTGAAACCAAGAGCCCCCAATTAAATTTCTACCTCTAAAGTTGTTTTTGTCAGGCCTTTGGTCACAGTGGCAAAAAAAGCTGACTAAAATTGTGTAGCAAATTAATATATTTATGCATATATGTATGAGGATATAGATTATATTTGAGTATTAGAAGACTTAATGTATATGTCTTTGATTATATCATGCAAGGAACAACAATGTGTATAGGAAATGTTTTAACTGCATAATGTGTTAGAAAAATAATAAATTATACTCTTCTGAGAGTTAAGCATTTTAGTAGTTTGCCCAAGAATATTTGTCGTCTTTATAAACTTGAGATTAGAGACAGCTGATTTTTAGAGAACTTAACACATTAACAATGGGATGTCATAACATCTTTTAAAAACATGTCATAGACTAGTATAATTATTCTCTATTCATCTACAAAAAATGAATATTATTTTAAGAAAACATGTACATAGAGAAACACAATCAAATTTAATTATGAAAATATAGAAAATGTTTTGTTCATAATACAGTAATTATTTCCTTACAAGATAATTGCTGAAAGAAAAAAATGAGACTAATTTAACATCAGTAAATGTCATATAATGTCTTTAGTCAAAGTCAAAGCTGTTACACAAATATGAATGATAAGGATTCTTACTCTTGTTTTCCAAGGTCATATGAAAGGGAATTTTTTATATATTTCAAAAAGGGTGGGTAGAAAAAAGAGTGATGGCATTACTTCTTCTCTTTTATCTGTTCAAAGCACTAATTTTGTTTTTTTTTTTATGAAGAGGGAAAAATACAGGTTATAGCATAAGTGACTCTACTTATAGAAACTTTCCATGCTACCACTCACTAACATAAAAATTTATGATATAGAATATGATATAATATGACGTTGTAGAATAAAGTCGTTCATTTAAAGAGTTTATATATAGTTTATATATAGTTTTGGAGAACTATATAAAAGTTGTAGTGTTCTTGGAAGGCATCAAAACAAATGTTACTTTTTTTAGTGTTTTTCAGAATCCAAACAAATGATATACATGATATGGGGATTCTAATAAATAATTGGGAAATATTAAAGAAAATAACTGGTGTGCTAAGTCCTTAAGTTATATATGAGGAGATAACATGAGTAATGATGCAATTTTAAATAAATCCTTAAGATATACAGATCTGACGGCCTTTGAGATACAAATTCAAATGGTAGTACAAGACAACCATGTGTTAGATTTGGTCAATTTTTAAATCCTACCTAGGAAACTTAATTTCCTGATATATTGGTGGCAGTACTTGACCAATTTTTCTTAATTCAAACCATTTTTTAAAAAAATGAAACACACTGACAAAATATATTTTAATGTAACTTCCAAAGTTTATGCAGGCACAGTGATGCACACCCATAATCCCATGCAATTGGGAGGCTGAGGCAGGAGAGTTGAATGTTCAAGGCCAACCTGTGCAATTTATCAAGAACCTATTAAATAAATAGATAGATAGATACAAAGTATAGCTCACTGGTAAAGAGCCCCCAGACTTAATGGCCAATACTAAAAAAAAAAAAAAAGATACAAAATGAAGGAAGCCTGGAGGGAATTTTGCAAACCTCAATGAATTTGAACATAGGTGGTTTTACAACAGTGTGATCTGAGAGAAACAAAATCCAAAAAAGCCTATGAGAGATTTAAAGTTTAGTATATGCCTCCCCAAAGACTAAATCCCAAATGGATTAGAAATCCTGAATGTAAAACTTTCTCACATGAAGTTTATAACCTGATGAGGAGAAATTAAAAAAAAATAATAATGTATGATTTTTTTTCATGTGATAAATTTCACAGTACCAAGAGGAAAAGAGCATGTCATAGAGGTAGCTTGTTCATAAAGACACGGAGAAAGGTGGCACTTAAGAAATGATCTGGTGTAGATAAAGGAGCAATACACCGTTGGCTATCTTAGAAGGATGCTTTGCAAGCAAAGAAAAGAACCAGTACAAATGGGTGGACGTGTGCTGCCAGCATTTGGGGGGAAAGTTAGGATGCCAGATATCTGGAAAGAAATGAAAAAGAGAGTGAATAGAAGGAGATGATAACAAGAAACCAGACTGAGTAAGACCACTGAAGTAAGATGACCATAAGCCCAGCTTGCCTAAGACAATCCCAGTCCCCACTTGTTGACTAGTGTAGTTTTTGAATAGAGTCCATTTTTGCTTTCAAAATTAACTACGCTCTTCCTTTTTTTGGCAGACGGAATACTTGGGATTGAATTCAGAGGGACTGTATCACTGAACTACATCCCAAGTCCTTTTTATTTTTTATTTTGAGATAGGGTCTCACTAAATTACTGAGACTGACCTTGAACTTGAGCTCTTGCCTCAGCCTTCTGAGTCACTGGGAGGCACCACTTTGTCAGGATCAAAAAAATATTCCAATTTTGAGAATAAATATATGGTCACCCTGCTCATAGGAAAGAATATTTTTCAGTCACATGTAAAACCTATGAAAGATTTAAGCTGATCAGTAAGCTAATTTGACATCTAGTGTAACATGGCACCTCATATTCATATACATATAAAGCAGAATAAAGCCCAGTGAGGATGAAGATTGTTAGAGCAGTAAGGAGCTATTGTATTTATCTGGGCAAACAGCAATAGAAACCAAATTGATTTTGTCATGGATGATGAAATTGGCCACAAGTGTTTTGATGGTAAAAACAATACAATTTAGTAATATATTGTGTGTGCAATATCAAAGAAAGAATGAAGTCTAAAATTATTCTAAGACTTTGCCTGAAAAAGCAAAAGACAATGTTGCCATTACCTAAAATTGGCAAGAACAGTTTTGGAGGGTTGGATCATAAGTTTAATTTTGGACAAGATTAGTTTGCTATGATTACAAACAGGCTGTTGGATAAATAGTTAGGAATATCAGGGAGAAATAATAGGGAGTGAAAATAAATATTTGTGAGATGTCATCTTTGGGCTAGTGATTTATGCCATTGATGAGATTTCCAAGCAAGTGAGAGTACATAGAGAATATAAGTGGAACACAGACTTAAACCTGGAATAGGCCAAAATTAATCACAGATATGAAGAAGACTCTGAGGAAAAAAAAAAAAAAAACAAGCAGTGAGAATGATGGAAATCCAGGCAGTATATTCAATAAGAAGCCCTTGCTAAAAAAATTAAATTCAAGGAAGCAAATCAAATCCTGCTGTAGGGTGAAAATGGGCCTTAATAATTAACTTGTGGATATTAATCAATGTCTCTGGTGACCTTACAGTTGAAAGGAAAAAGTGTATTGGAATATATTCATGGAAATATGGGATGAAAATCACTGAGAATGACAGAGGCAAAATATTTTAGTTATGCTAGAAAATTTATACTGGAAAAAGGAAGATAAAATGAGACAGTAATTAAATGGATAAATGAGAAATGATGGAATTTTTATATTGATGTGAAAGTTACAGTAAAATAAGAAGTTTGATATTTCAAAAGATAATGGAGGCAGGTACACATACAGCTATATTCATGAACAATCATGATTTAAGATTAGACAAATGAAGGAGTTGCCTAGCATTAATTCATGTTAACAGGAGGTAAATCATAGTAAAATCCATGACAACAGTGACAAAAGAGTCAAAAGGGCTGCATTTGGTATCAAACATAATCCTTGAATTGTTTAGAGGATGATATATACTGACTTATACTGACTTTTATAAATTACATATGTATGTTAATATTAAATATTTACTTTCTTGAGATCTATTAGTTCTAAAATCCCAAAACAAAAGTAAGTAATGAATCGAAGACAAAGAAAGGATGGAGAGAGGGAGCGAAAGATGAAAGAAAGAAGGAAAACAGGTGACGATGAAAAACAAGGAAACAAGAAAATAGCAAATTCACATCACAAAACAAAGAAAAATAAAATAATTAAATTTTATGAATAATTAAAATTAGTTTTTAAAACAGTTAAAAATATTCACCTGAACGGTACAGCAAAAGACACAAAAAAATTAAAATAAAAACTTGAGGTGTATAGTGGGAAAAGGTAGCACCATACCCCAGAAATATTTCATTAACTTTTCCTTCATTACTTTGATCTTTTCTCCTGCCAACTGGCCAGGCTGGCGAGAGGAGCTGGGTTCAAAGGAGCTGGCTGCAGCAATAAACTGAGAAAATAAAAGAAACCATGCAAAACACGAACATGAGTTTTTAAGAACCAGGGCAGGATGGCTCTGAGACCTTAAGGGTCAGCTTCACACTGGGCAGTGCTAACAAGGGAGCCAGAGATGGAGCACACCCACAATCCCTCTATTTATTAGGGAAAAGACATTCCATAGAATATTCCGCCCAAATAAGGCAAGAGATAGGATTTCAAAGAGTCGAGTCTTGCTTTCTGATATCTTGTGGTCAGCAGATTGATTGACATCTTTGCAAGTCACACCCATCTCAGGTGCTGTGTGGGATCTCAGGCAGATCCAGAGGAATGGCACATTTATGTTGCAAGCCCATCAGCTCGCAATGCCAGACCAGTCTCCTTATATTGCCCAGGTGCACATAGCTCACACATACAGCCCATGGATGGCTCCTGACACTCTTCCTTTATTGTTATTGAATAAATTATTTCCTACATCTTACCTTTTTGGTTTTTGTCTTTTGCATACTTTCATGGTTTTTTTTTGTGTAAATACAGGCATTTTCATAGGTTATAGTAAGCATATTTTAAGTTTGATCATAAACAATTGTCTTTGGATATTATCAAAGTTCATGTAAATCTAGTTATTACTGAATATATTACTTAGTACTATTATAATTTTTACAATACCTCAAAATATAATTTTTAAAATTAAGCAAGTTAATGTACATGGGGGAAATACTATAAAGTGCCATAAAATTATTTTTTATTATACAGATTTTTATATAACAATTGAGAAACCAAAAAAAAAATTGATAAATAAATTCATGGGCACTTCAAAAAAGATAACCATAAACTGGGTACAATGGTGGATGCCTGTAATCTCAGCAATTCTGGAGGCTGAGGCAGGAGGATTGTAAGTTTAATGTTAGCCTCACCAATTTAATGAGGCCCTAATCAACTTAGTGAGACTCTGTCTTAACGTTAGAAAAAATGCTGGGGGATATGGCTCTGGAAGCATGCTTCAGTACAAACAAACAAACAAACAAATAGACAAAACTAAAACCATAATTTAAATACTAAATCCATTGATTATACCTGATTTTCATTTTAAAATTGTTTGACTAAATTTTAATAGATCAAGTAAGGTAATTTCTAAAATTCAAATAAGAAAAACTACATTTTTACTGAAGTAGACTGAAAAATCATATTTTTTGGCCATAATCATATAAATAATTGCCAAAGGCTTAAAATTCACATGAGTGCAAAGGATCACTATAAACAGTAATTTTAAGAGTTACATTTTTTTCCATAATTATTTTATTTAATTATTTTTTTAATTGAGGATTGAACCCAAGAGTGTTTTACCACTGAGCTATATTCCCAATATTTTTTATTTTTATTTTATTTTTTAATATTTTTATTTATTGGTTCATAATAGTTATATATAACATTAGTGTTAGGTCCTTAGGCAAATGTAACTACATTTTAAAAATCAGCAGCTGCCCAGGTATGACTTTCCCGTTAGGCCCACCCTGAAAGAGTCCCTAACTACTGAAACCAAAACAAGTAACAATCACAGGACCAGATGGATTATTTTTATCTAGTTAAGTTTTTTTCAGCAGGCTGCTGCACCTTGCAGAAGAGCAGCCTGGCAAACATTCTCTGTCAATAAACCTTTTCTTGAACCCAAAGCTTGTAGATATTTGCACCAACTATCCTAGCAATTGGGATTTATTTTTACATAATTAAAAATGCATAGAATATAGTTTGCTCTGTTTAAATCCCCAATACTTCCTTTTACCCTCCTTTTTTCCCTCCCCTGTTCCCTTTCCTTTGTTCTACTGATCTTTCTATTTAGAGTTCCATTTTTGATTAAGAGAAGAAGTGAGACTCATTGTTGTCTATATATACCACTTTGGGAAAATTGAGCAGCCTTGGTCATTTTTGAGTTTCAGCTCTACCATGCCACCATTTTTCATTATTACAGCAAATCTACAAAGCACTCTTATTTCTCAGAGATTTACCACCATAATTTTATTTACATGATGCATATGTTTCTGTAAATGAAGGTCTCAACTTTCTGCTCATTTTTCCCACCCTTTTTTTGAACTTCGCTTTGAAAGATGTTTTCTAAGCCTACACTTCTGTCTGTATATCAGATTTACCTTATTAGTCAACAGCAACTCTCCTCCTTGACTCAGTTTTATTTTAATGCATTCATTATCACTATAGAAGTTAATAATAATGATTGTCTTATTATTATTATAAATTATCAAGTAATATTAATAATATTAATATAAAATAGGAATTTGTGTATCGATTAATTCTTCCAATTTATTAAGTGGATAATTCCATATTTTGTTTTCTAATTATCAAAGAGTGAAGGAAAAATATTGATGACCTTCCCCTCAAGTAAAAGTAGACAATCAGGGATAAAATTATGAGATTTGTAATGCTCCATAGTGATTTAAGAAGTAGGAAATTAATCTAACTAGGACTATGTGTGCATGAGAGATCTAATTTTTGAATGTTTGGATTACCTTTGTTGGCGATATGTTTTAATTCTTATGTCAATCTTTACAAATAGATGTCATTAAACAAAATTGCAGACAGTTTTATAATTCTGAGGCATTTTTTAATTATAATTTTCCATTGCAAAAATATTGCATCTACTATTCTTAAAGACAACTCAAATGTGCTACTGTTTTTTTTTCTCTTGAGTTAGTAAGCTTTTCTTTATTAACATTCAATAATTTTCCAATTATTTTTTCTCCTTTTGGTAATGGAGAAGAAGTATCAAATGTCACCCCATTTATCAACTCAAACTACAGAGATACCAATTATACAGCTTCTATTCTTGCATTTATTATCTTAAAAATGAAACTAAGTGGTTCTATGAATGACAAGCAATGCCCAAGACATTAAAACCAGTCTCTTTAGCACTACCCTCAAGACATGAAATGATGGCATTCACTAAAGTGCATTATCTGATTAATTATGCTGAAGGCATCAGGTAAATTAGATCTAGTCAAATAAAGCCAGACATAGAGTCATCCAATTTAGCTATTAAAAGATTGTTAAGTACATTTACTAATGTTATTTTGTTTGAGGAGCCAGCTCTCTGTTCAGATATTTTAAAGTCCAGAAATTTTTCCATTCATCGCTCAAAATGACAGAATGACCAATAATAGTCAAGAAAGTAGAAGCATACACAAACAGGAACCAGTAAAATAGAAGCAACTGTCTTTGAAATAAGGAACCACCAAATGTGATTACAGGTTGTTTTCCTTCTCAGCAGTCTGGATAAGATAAGTTTCTTTGCATCGGTTTATTGATGTCAGTTTGCTGAGCATTTAAATATTTTATTCCATTTTAATGTTTATTTTATTATGTTTTTAACTGTAGTGTATTTTTAATGTGAGACTCAGAAGGGGGTCTTTTAAAACTTAATTATTAACTATAATAAAGTCATAAGAAAATATTCCACAATGAAAGAATAAATTAAGAATTTATAATACGAAAAAAATTATAGGAATCTATTGATCTTTAGAAAAGATAACACACTATTTAGAAAGAAAACGAGACTTGAATGGGAAAAGAGATCAAGAAAAATCATTTAAAAATTGAAGTATCAAGTATATCAAGACTAGCTACTATATGCAACATATCTAAAACCAAAACTCTAGATATCAAGTTCTTACTCTGTAAAATAAAGTAAATTAATCAAAATTAAGTAATCATGATTAACATTGCTGATTACACATTTTCCTTTTTGAGTTCATAGTACAATTAAAGCAATGTATAAGTAGGCACTACCTGTATTCCCATTAGGCCTTATCTCTCATTTAGGACCATCAACATAAGATAAACATAAGATAATGTGTTTAGTACAGCCAAAATGATGAAAAAATGCCAACTGAGTTGTTAACACATTCTTTCATTTAGAAGTTATCTGCTATTGTTACTTTAAAAGAATGGCCTTAAAAATTATGAAAATATTTGACATCTCAATTGGAAGGTTCATGAGAGGTGTCATTATTGAGTTGTGAGTTATAGCAGACAGATTGTGAATAGCTAAATCAAGCTTAAAAATCTGTAATGTCTGAAGAATCCCTGAGGAGCTGGAGTTTAGATACAGATGAATAGGGAGGAGCAGAGCAAGAAGAGCAACAGATATCAGGCATAGTTGAAATAATAGTCTTAGGGGAATTTAGGACTGCAATGCAGGCAATGTCCAAATTGGAAACAAAGACTGGAAATATAGGGATGTAGAGGAACTATAGTCAATGCGAAGCAACAGAGCATCAGCTTAAATATACAAGGAATAAAAAGGTACCTTTTCATTAAGCTAATTTGTTTTTTCAGCTCATTATCTATTAGGATCCTTTGGTCGCAAGTGGCAGAAAATAGAAATCAAAGAGGTTTAAAAATGAATAGAAAGAAAAATGGGTAGGGTGGATTCCCGATTTGTTATGATTATAGGGTCAAGATTGCCATCAAACCCAAATTCCTTTTTTTCTCCTTGTTGGATAGTTTCAGTGTTGATTTTCTCCTGCTGCTGGTTCCTATTGTGATCATAAAATAATTGGACAACACACTTCCCTTTATAATGTTTTTAAGGAGAGACAGAAAAAACAATATTCCCTTAAACATGATACACTACTAAACAACATCAGGGAAATATTCTTTCCTCTAATAGTATTGACCCATATTGATTCAGGGAAATTCTTCCCTTTCACATACCTGACCCAGACAACCCATAATGCCATGCATTCATTGGCTTGTACTTAAAAAGAATCCCCTCTCTGAATGTGGAGGAAGGGTGACAAATAGAGAAAACAGAGGCTCTGAGAATGAAGAGGTAGCAAAACATTAATATTCTGTTCCCTATGCAAAATTGACTTGTTTTTGTTAAGAACAGAGGCAAGACCCTCACTAAAATCTGGAGAATATGGTGTGGATGGTTGAGGGCATTTTGGCTATTTGCTGAAGAGTATTTTATTGGAATATGGTCCATCAGGGTAAAATTATGGCTTTCCTATTTTTTTTTAATTTTTGAGACCCTGAAACATCATTCAGCCTTTCTATAGCCTTATTTTCTTTATTTCTCAATAGACATAATAATAAGACCTATTTTTTGGAAATTAAACCACAAATATACATAAAATCTGTATCTACTTCACTGAAAGAAGGTATTGTATTGTGGGTATTCTTAATGTGGCTGTTCTTTATTATATTTTTTACTCTTATTTTTAGATAAGCTCCTGAAAAATGGAAATTCTGGTTAGGTAGGTACAAGGAAGTTGCAACACAGAGATGCAAAGATAAAAGAAGACACTTGAAGAACAAATCTCACTCAAGGGTAATTTGTAAATACAAGTATTTGCAAGTAACAGGATGAAAAAAGAATTTCTATAAGTAACTGTGGTAGAGATTTTGAAGACTAATGAAAACAAGGATGCACTATTAAAGATCATCCAGATATATCTGCTACTTGTCATTTGGGTACATGGAAGATGTGCTTTCTAAATTGCTACATTATTTAATGTAATATTGGATGTACAATACTGTTTTTCTTAATTTTATTTCATTTCCTAATGAAATTTATTTTTATTTAAATTTATGATTGTTTTCACTAGCAAACAAAAATGTCAGATAAACTGAATTTGATCATTAATAATTTCTTAATCAGCTAACCAGTGTATTTGGAAATACTGACAAAATGAGGATTTCTAATATTTGAGGACATTAATAATTACTTTGCAACCATTGATGATTGCATACAGCAACATGAGTAAAATATATGTTTAATTTATAAAATGTAACTTGTTCTTAGTTCAGTCACTCATTCTAAAATGCAGGAAATAATGCCATAGTAAAGAAATCAGAGGATGTGGCCTGGCTAAAATACTCAAAATTTGTAACATATATTTTAGCCCAAAATAATCAGAGCACACTTGATGTAACAGAACAATAATGTCATTATAGTGATAATTCCTGTAAATGATCTATGTTCACACACAAGTATGAAGGCAATGTAGAATTTTCATTTTCAATGGTTTATGAGATGCAGAAAACCTGAAGTGAAGGACAACAATAAGCTCCAAGATATTTACAAATATCTATGCTTTTCACAATTCCTGCTGATTGCTAATAATTGGTGATTAGTGATATTCAGTGATTAATAGAAAAATGTTAAACAAAATCTCATATCAATGGAAAATATATTTAACTGTAGTACTATATTTATAGCTATAGATAGCTTAATGGTTTATTTAACCAAAAGAGAGGAAAAAACAAACAAACAAACAACAACAAAAACACCAGGTGATTCAAACATTAAACAGAATTCAAACTCTTATTGCTCAGTGAGTCTATTTTACTATGTTCCAGTTTCTAAGCCATTTTCTAAGCCATGAAATGTCCACACATCTACAGAATGAAGAGTATGTTTCTAAGAAAAGCCACAGTGGAGGAGTCATTTCATTTTCCAATTTTAAAGGGCAGAAGGAAGATGTCACTGCTGCAAGGGAACACCAAAGTCCTCCTATGAGACAGGACCCAAAGAGCATATCACAGCTTGTCAAGGCCTCTGACAATTGCTTGTGCCAGTTTCCAATTATAACTACAGCAAGTCTTCTGCAAGTCTCATGATCAAAAATTTTGATTTATTCTCGTCACAGCCTTCAGCCTCCCTTTAGCTTCTAATTAAGTTCAATATAAGTTCTGCTCTCTGTGTACCTTCTATTACCACCAGATAAAGCTCCTGATTCACCTAATGCTCTACTATGGCTACACAGAAGGGAGGGGGTGGGGAAGACTCACCACTGTGGATTATTATATGACTGATTATTAAAACTCTAAATGAAATCACTTCAGTGAAGGCATATATATATATATATATAATAAAGCAATACAATGTGCTTAGTATTTAGTAAATAATCACCAGTTCATTATTATTAATATTTTGAATTTATAGTAATAATCACATGGTTTTCAATTTTATGGATTTTATGCCACATGTATTTCATTTGAGACTTTCCTTTGCTGATTTATTTAGATTCCTTTCTCCCTGTCAAATTTGACAATGATCTAATTCTATAGTCAATTTAAATAACAATATCTTAATCAAAATATAATCAGTAAGATAAAAAATTCAATTTAAAGTATTTCATGTAATCCATTTATAATCAAAATATACTTGGTTATCTATATTTCTTTCCATGAGTACCTATGTAATTATTAATATCAACATATTTTATGTCTTATATGTATTTAAAATTGCAGATAGCATCTTATTGTGAGTACTATAATAGACTTTTATAACATTATTATTATTCACATTTTAGATGAATACATAGTTTAAGGATACTACCTAAAAAACTGAATAGTTGAACAGGGAGACCAAAACACTGATTCTCACATGACTCCAACTCATATTCTTCCTTGCCTTCTTATGGTTTCTCTTTCTTGAGGCTTCAGTAAGTTACAGTAAGTAGTTCCATTAAAAAATTACATTTCATTGCTAATATATATTTATAAATATGAAACTTTATGGATTCAAAGCCTAAAAAAAAATTGATGTAAAGGTCACAGAATGTGTCAGGCATGGTAACCCAGGCCTGTAATCCCAGTAGCTAGGGAGGCTGAGATAGGAGGGTAATGAGTTCAAAACTAGTCTTAGCACTTAGGGAGGCCCTAAGTAGGTCAATAAGACCTTGTCTTTAAATAAAATATTTTTTAAAAGGGTTGATGATGTGGCCCAGTGTTTAGGTGCCCCTGTGTTCAATTTCTCCTCAACACCTAAACTTAGCAAACTCAAACACATTCAACAACTGGAAACTTTGTCAATTCATTCATCATGATACAGACTTGAGCTTTTTTGTGAAGTCCTTATCATATTTTAAATCCTGAATGCATTCGGAATGCTA
Organism: Urocitellus parryii; assembly: GCF_045843805.1. Taxonomy (NCBI): domain Eukaryota; kingdom Metazoa; phylum Chordata; class Mammalia; order Rodentia; family Sciuridae; genus Urocitellus; species Urocitellus parryii. The sequence goes on along the minus strand of NC_135534.1, from coordinate 86,797,693 downwards.
TCACTGAACATTTAATTCTAAATTGGTTTCCTCAATTATTCATTTTATGAATCATTTTATTTGTGAAATGAAAAGTTACAAGAAACCAAATTCAATGTTGAGGCTACAGCAGCAGAACCATAAGTGTGAACCCTCTTCTCAGCCCTACATACTCACTAAATGAACTCCCACTCCCACCCCAGAAGAATGGGCATACACATTTCCAGTGTGATTAATTACCATGTCAGCTACTGATCATTATTTTTTCAAATGATCAGAACAAAGGCAGCCTTAAAATATATATAGTGAAATCATTTCTGAAAAAAAAAAAAGAAATCATTTCTGTTAGCATTGCCTTTGAAGTCAAAAGAGATGGATTCTTGCCCCAGACTCTTGCACTTATTCCTTTATTCATGCATTTAGTATTAATGCGGGTTGCATGTGAGATAGAAGCCCATGGCTTCTTACCTCAAGGACAAGACAAACATTCGTTTAGTGCACTGCAACTCTCAAAGTATAGCACATGATGAAAATGTGGCCAAATATTATTATAAGATTCAGTTTCTTTTCTTGTAAATAAATTAAAATAACTTATTGATGTTAATTTGGTAATTTACAAAAATAATGTACCAAAATGTCTTATTAAACATAAAGTTGTATACAAATGACAAATGTCATTTTTCTTGATATTATTTATACCCAGACATTTTTACTGATACATAAAAGGTACTTTGGTATAAAATTTAAAGTGCCAAGAAATAAAATGCCAAAGGAACAGTAGAAAACAATTCGGAATGGAATTAATTTTATTTTTCTCAAAGTTCTTAAAATTATATCTTCTGCTTTTTATATATGTCTCACATTCTGCTAGGCTTTAGTTTGCAGTTCCTTTGAAGTAAGATTATGTATTCCTTATTTGAAACCTCTATCCTTGTGTTAAGATGAAACACTGTTGCCTTTGAGATATATATATATATATATATATATATATATATATATATATATATATATGAAAGGAATATGGAGCTAAAAATTTTATTGTTGTTAAAGCTCTTTTCTCCTCATAGACAAGTCCACTGTAACTGTCACAAAGCTTACAATGTGCAACTTACTGTAACTGTCACAAAAACTCACAATGTGCAACTATACATTTTGTGATAGACATAGATAAAGGACAGAAATGTCAATAAGATGGGCTATTGCAAACTCAGTGTGTTCTCTGTTATGTAAGGGGACAGCAGGACCTGTGGCATGAGTATATGGCCCATTAACACAGGTATTTCAATCTGTCACTGCTCCATGACTCTCTTCTGCTTTTAGTTATCTTCATATGTTCCCTTTAATAAGAAAAAAAAATTCAAAACAGCATTGAAAAGAAAGTTATTATGGAATGTATATAAAAGGCCTCTGCTATGGCTTGAATATGTCCCCTAATAAAACTAGGTGTTGTCAATGTGACAGTATTCAAATTGGGGCATATAAGAAGTGATTAGACCCTCACAAAAAGCAATTCACACAGTGTTAGGCTACTCTGCCCTCTACCTCTTCCCAGGGGAGGACACAGAAAGAAGACCCTCACCAGGTAAGATGAGGGAAGCTTGATCTTGAACTTCCCATCTTCCAGAACTTTGAGAAATAAATTTATGTTCTTTATCCATTACTCAGTCCCAGCTAATTTGGCACACATGTCATTCAGTTATAATTTGCAAATTGTGCAAATGAGAATTGAAATTCTACAAAGGAAAAAAATCTCTTTTCTTGGAAAATGTAGCTGTGGATATCTAACATATCCAAATTTCAAGTCTGACAAATGCTTAACATTTTCTCACATTATACTAAACACCAATGTATTTTGTAAAAATTAAGCCATGACTTATAAAAACTAACGATGAAAATACAAAAATATTTCTCATTCCAGAGTTGTTTATATATTTAGTAAATTGTAATAAATTACTCTTTATTATAGTCAAGCCTCTACCTTTATTTGCATTTATTTGACATTATTAAACAACGTTTGGCTTAAGGAAGTTTTTCAATATGCACGTTCTTGAAATTCAAGCACAAACAGGATTTGAAATGTGTGACTGTCAGGCTTTCACTCTATGGAATTGGCAAGACAGTCATTCCCTAACAGTCACCTTTCCTTGTTTCTGTCTCAGAGCACACTCTTATATAATATAATACAAGTGTTAAGCTTCTTTCTTTAAGCCATATGACTATGCAAATTCAATTAAGCAACAGAAAGAAGAAAAAACTTTTAACTCTTAATGATCCTTTCTTTTATACTTAAAATTTTCATGTCTTTGCAAATATCATTGAGTAAATTTTTAATTCTGTGTGTGAGTATGTGTGTGTACATACTAATATACCTGAAAAACTGCCTAAGTTTCCTTAATTTTTTAATACCTGGGGGGAAAAATTCTAGGATTGACACTGAGTAATAAAATGGATATCTGTCTTTGATCTGAGGTATATTATATATAAATAATTATGTGATTTTTATGATAAATCCAATAGCACAATTGGTCAATCAGAATAATTCAAATTCCAGTCACTCTATCTTTTTAAGTATAAAGTGAATTGCCTGATTAACCTCCTGTCATCCTATATAGTAAATTGCTCTGGCTGCAAAATTTCCCAATAAATCAAGAGCTCTGGAAAGGAATTTCATGAACGTGTACATTGGTGTCCCTCTAAAATCTTTTCTTTCTGAGCTTAGAGACCAAACCCCTGACCTATTTGTGATTTCTAAATCAACTTACATATCACAAAATTGGGACACTTATAATGAATAAACATTTTTTTACAAAAATCAAATAAAATATTTTTTACATTATTTATGCATTTATCTCTTCAACTAAACCAAATTTTATGAAAGCAACCTAATTCACTCTATGCCAGAGTTCCTTTTACCAGGAATTCTAGTTTGACATTGTGGTTATCATTTCCTAGTGGAAAAAATGTTCAAGTGTTCAATGTATATATGTAAGAAGCTCTGAAGTACTGGAAATCAAATTTCTTTCCTAGTGGAGAAACCCTGTCTACATTTAGACAATGAGATAATAAATCGAATTTTGCAAGAAAAACCAAAATAGGAAACACCAGGAGTACTTAATTTATATTCCTGTTTTCATTTAATAACCATGTTTAATAACCATGGTTTTCAATCACTGTTGGAATTCTTTCAGTCAATACAGTTCTCTTTTTTTTTTTTTAAAGAGAGAGTGAGAGAGGAGAGAGAGAGAGAGAGAGAGAGAGAGAGAGAGAGAGAGAGAGAGAGAGAGAATTTTTAATATTTATTTTTTTTTTAGTTCTCGGCGGACACAACATCTTTGTTGGTATGTGGTGCTGAGGATCGAACCCGGGCCGCACGCATGCCAGACGAGCGCGCTACCGCTTGAGCCACATCCCCAGCCCCAATACAGTTCTCATTTTCCCCCAAACTATTTTGAGGTGACTTTGTGTCACTATTGATAATTAGAAGATACTAAGGAATAGACATGTGGCAGTTGAACACAGGGAACCTGATCGTCTAACAAACAAGATTAGTCATGACACATTGACCTATACAAATAGAAAAATTGAGTTTAGCTCTAAGTTCTCTGGACCTGTCAAGAGGGTACTGTTCATGTTTTAAGTCTCCTCCAACCCTAAAGACTTGAAATAATTATTAAATATACTTCATACATTTAAGTATAAATCATCTACTAATTTTGATAATTCATATCCCACTAAATTGGCTGATAAAGTACAAAAGTACTCAAATCTAAAATTTATCCAATGCTTTAAACACAATGAAGGAATATTTCCCCTTTCATGGCAGCTGTGGGCGAGGACTTTCCACCTGGCTGAGGAGACCCGAAATGGCCAACCAGAAGCTGACATGGCAACAGACCTGAACCACCAATTCCTACCCCTGAAGCAATCGCCCTGTCAACTCAATCACCCTTGACCAACCCACACAGAAACAATCCCCCTGCGGCCCCATAGCTGTGATTTGGACGGCCTAGGCCCTTCTACCTCCAGTTTCCCATATTAGCATTGTTCTTGCCTTTCCCCCATTTGACTTCCCTGGCCCTCACCCTTTCGCAGACCAGTGAATCTTACCTGGGAGCGCGCCTCCCACCCCCACCCCCTGCCCCTGCCAATTAACCTTCTTTTTGTGCCTCATTCTTGTTCAGTGGTTCCTAATCTCACATGCCCCTTTCTGCTTTACAGAAAAATCTCATGAAGAATTTATTCAGGTAGCTGTCGGTAATGTGATCTCACTAAAATATGTCATAAGGATTCTTTCTTTATTTTGCTTTTAAATTATTTTTCTTTTTAGATATATATGATAATAGAGTATATTTTGGCATTTTATGAATATAAGAATGGGATCCTTATTAGAATAAGTATGTATGTATGTATGTATAAAACCAAAATATACTCTGTTATCATATATATCTAAAAAGAAAAATAATTTAAAAGCGAAATGATATGGAGTTTCCCTGTTTCCCTGTAGAATAGGGGATGGATGGGGTTTGAATGTGGGTATAGAGGGAAGGTAGGTAAAGTTTTGCCCACTTGTAGGATTCAATATCTCTGGGCCTGTCCAGAATTATCTAAATGGAGTTTTTATGGGAGTCTACCTCAGAGTAAACTTACCTTAAGTAAATATAGACTCAACCTATCTTATGGCAAAGCCTGGGGCCACTATAAGGTAAGGTGAACTTTAAGTGAAGTGGCTATAATAGAGACTAAGTTCACTGCCCATGTTTCAAGCTGTTGTATTGTGAATTATAATTAAATCATTAATAAATGTAGACTATAATTCCTGAAATGTAGTACAATGGACCATCTCCCATTTTGCTACATTAGGTTCTCGATACTAAGTATAAACTCTTATATAAATAATCACATTCCTGCTCTTTTTCTTAACTTCACAAAAGCCAATCTAAAGCTAAGTGAGAGCTCATTATGTCAATTTTTTTTAAGATTTTGTTTTTCTTTTTCTTACTTTGGGCACATTAGTACATTATACATTTTGGTTGCTGTGTCTAAGAGAATATTATTTTTATTTGATTTTCTTAGCTAAGTTGAATAACAATTTTACAAAATTATCTAAACTTCTGAACAGTTACAAAAAAAATTCTGTCTGCCAAAAAAGGGTGTGAATTTTGCATGATTCATAGTCATGACTTACCAAAAGTGTGGGATGTCCAGAGGTTTTAAGTTGAATAATGAAGGATACTCTGCTCAAAGAAATTGGGGTAATAATAGAGATACTGGGGACGTTTGAATTAAAACATGAACAGTGATTCACAGTACATGCTTTAGAATCAGGCTTCTGGGATCCTGGAAATGTTCTGAATTAGTGATTTTATGGAATTTTTTTGTTCATGGAATTCCTTTTGTTCATTTGTAAAATTGGTAAATTGCTATTTTTTTATGACAAGTATTGGGATTACATAAGGTAACACTTGCAAAGCATATAAAATATTGCCTGACATCACATTGCCTGATATAGCAATTACTATATAATATCATGGTATGAAAAAAATACTGCTGTGAACAAAAAGCTTTAAATAACTCATTCTCAGGGCTTCATTATTCTGATAATATTCTCAGAGGAATAGTGATGTCAATCTTTATTAATGTTAGAAGATACTTTGTATGGACCTGTTGATCTGAACAGTTTGATATCACACTTCCTTTTAAGAACCTAATGTAGCCAGGTGTGGTAGCACACATCTGTAATCCCAGCAGCTTGGGAGGCTGAGGCAGGAGGATCAGTGAGTTCAAAGCCAGCCTCTGCAAAAGTGAGGCACTAATTAACTCAGTGAGTCCCAGTCTCTAAAAACAATACAAAATTGGGCTGTGGATATGCTCCTGTGTTCAATTCCTGGAACCAAGGGGGGGGCGGGGAAAGAAAGAAAGAACCAACCATAACCATTGTGCCTAATGTATATATAGGCAAATATACATACATACATTTATATTATAAATATGTTATATTATATATAAAATATACACCCACAAATTAATAGAAAATCTCCCTGCCCTCCCTTTAGGAAAAAATCTTTAGGTAGGGAATAAAAATTGATAAATTGTAAATTTAAAACATTGTGCTATAAAAATACTTTGGTTTGTGAATTTTTAAGAAGATAAGTCATAAATTGTGAGACAATATTTGAAAATATATAGGGGCTTTTATATAAAAAGAATTCTCATACTCATATCTTCATAATACTTGGCAGTATCAATTGTTGCCCAGGAGATAATGTTAATAGAACTTTCATGCATTTTTCAAGAGATTGTGAAGTGGTACAGTCACTTTGAAAGAAACTATGGCTGTTTCTTAAAAATTAAAACTGCATTTTCTATGCAACACAGTGTTTCCCCTTATGGATACTATTCAGGAGAACTAAGAACTATGTTGAAAACATGATTTTACACAAACCTGCAGTCCTAGCTTTATTGATAATTCTCCTATTTATGTTAAACTCTGTTGACAGAAACTAAATTAGTGGTTACCTGGGACTGTGGGGGAGGGGCTGTGTGCAAGCACACCTGCACAGGCACACACATGCCTGAAGGCATGATTTGCAAAGAAGCAAAGGACCCTATTTGGTGTGATGGAAATGCTGAATTCTGAGTATCATAAGAAAATATTAGAAATATGTAGCGGTGTACATGTTTGTCAATACTTAGCAAAATGTAAACTTACAATTTGTGCATTTAATTGTATATAAATTAAAAGTAAAACCAAAAATAAAAAGTGGAAGGCTTAAAAAGTAACTTCATAGTAAAAGCTGTTGTAGAGCACTAAAATTTGAATCTGAAATGTAAAATCAATTTATATGTAAATTAATATTTTGAAAATACAATATACATGAAATAGTACATGAAACATATAAACATTGTAAAGAACAATAATAAAAAATTATAATAGCTCTCTGTTTTGGAAAAGTGTGTCTGTACTACTTTTTAAGGTTAAAATATAGTTTTTCCAGGTTTTGAGACTTCATATCAAGTAAATCATACCATAGTTCTCTGCCATAGCTTTTGGAGTAATGTTTCGTTTCCTGGTATGAGGATACACCGTTCCTTATCCTTTCACTATTCATGGATATTCAGGTTGTTCTAACTGGGAAGCTGTCATGAAAGATGTTTCATGCATACTTCCCATGCAATGGATGGGTGATGTTTTACAGAATAAAGAGTGGCAGAACTGGGTCATAGGTCACTCAGGTTTGTCTTTATGTATGTTGTATTTTTGTACATTCGAAAAGATATATGTTTTCTATGAGTTTCCTGTTTATTACTTCAGAAAATATTGCAATGGCATTATGATATGGAGAAATGCATGACTTAGGTACCCATATTTTTTACATAATAATACTTTTTAAAGTTTTCTATCCGCTCTTGCTGCTATGAGATTTATTTATATTGGTGTTTTCTCTCTTTTTATGGTTTCCTAGTATTAGAAAAATTCGAAAGCTACTAGCCTTAATATTTTCTGGCTACTCAATGATAATTTCTAGGCCTATTAGTTAAAAATGTTTTGATTTGGACAAAAATGTACATAACCAGTTTCCCTTTTTCTAAAATATACCATAGATTCATCCAAGAGTTATGTAGGAGAAGGAAAAATTGATTTATTGCATTTTGCTTGAAGTAACTAATCTCTATCATCTATTTTAAAATATTACATTAAAAAATAAAGGCTTATCAGCATATCATTGTTTTGACATAAATTATGATATTTTATGATCCTGATGCACTGTACTATGTTCCAAAATTTGAGAAGGGAGATTGTTCCTTCAAAGACTCAGTCTCTAATTCACAAATAAAGTTTTCTGATATTTTTCATCTACATGATTTCAAAATGTAACATTCCAGACACAGTAGTATTTGAGCAAAAAATAAATAAATAAAAGTAAATACAAATTTTAAAACACAGTAGGATTTTTTTGACAGTTACAATAAAATAAAATCAAACTCACCTGAAGCCATTACTGTAAAAGACAAACACCTTAATTTATGAGGTCATTTGTAAGGAAACTTAGCTATAGTACATCAGCTAAGTTTCACTCCAATTAGTTTATGAGATACGATAAGAAATTGTCTAAATATGTATTAAAAGCAAAATGGAGCACTGAAATATCACAGAATTGACAATCTTATACAGCAGCCACCCTCCTAAAACTGAGGGGACAAAGAACCAGGGAGCAAGGATATGGGGCAGGAACTACAATCTCTGAAGTGTGGGTCCTCATGTGTTGATTTAAAATCACAGCAGATTGCAGGCAGCAGCCGGCCAGTAGAACTGGAGCACAGATTTCTAAGGCTGAGGTACAGAATGGCTAAGAGTACACAATGTGACTGGTCTGGAAATCTAGGAACAACAGCTGGAAATTGAAAACAATCACTCTTACTAAAACTATAATAGCTTCTGACTTGGCATCCAGTTATTGCTTCTGTGACACTTAAAGAAATAATAAAAAAAGGAGAAATAAGCAGATGCAGTTTCCTTCCTCAAGCCTACCAATCTCCTTTTTTTTTGGTCCCAAACAAGCAGGATACAACAGGAAATCAACTGCCAAAGGAAATGTGGTTTGCAGGGCCCCAACCCCAGAATCACAAAGCTCCTTGTGAAAAGATGGGTTTGAAGCTAAAGCTAAAATCTTGAAAAGATCTCAGTTTTTCTGTTTGCTATTAGTAGTAAGTACACTTTTTCTGAATAAATCAAAGACATAGTAAAAAGAAGTTATGACTTGGATGTGGAATTCAGCATATGTCAAAGTGTTTTAAAATGAAATATATTTTTATTTTTAAACATACACTCCTTGAAAGTAATTTTATGTTTCAAAGTAGTTAATCAGAAATATATATGGTTAAATCATAGAAAATAAAAGAAGAAAAAGATAACACAGAAGCACTTGTTTTTTAAAAGAAAACAATCCTCTTAAATTAGCAACATAAAGGTTATTTCTGTATGGTTATGGTTATCAAAATTATTTTATTACTGGAATGATTAGAATTCAGTTAGTAAATGAGAATGTTGTATAGTTGAATGTACCATCAGGATGCCAGTTGCATCTAAACTGCCAAAACTTGTTTATGAAGTATGAAATCTTGAAAAATAAAATGAATGTGCCATGCGGCAATTTTTTTTTTTTTTAGAGTATGGGAATGGAAACAAATTTGAATACAATTTTGTCTTCAGAGAAGGTATGCATTTAGTCATAGATACATTGTGATTTTTGATACCATTACTAAAGTCATTCATTCCAGTTTTATATGAATGATATAGTCATAGCAAGAATTTTAAATTACTTTTTTCGATTACCTTGTTTATTAACTGGCAAATTAAGTTAGAGTCATCAGAAAGACAGTTATGTTCATTCTTTGGAACAAAAGTATTAAATCAAAGTCATGATTTCAATATATTTAATACTAAAAACTGCAAAGTAAATAAGAAAATCACCATACATATTAAATTTCATAATTAACTACTAATTTTGGACACAGAACAGCATGGTGAATCTTAAGGAATGGGACCATTGAAGGAAACTTACAAAATTGTTTCAAAAAGAGCCATGTCTACACGATAGGCACATAGTCAACTATTTTACTAAGATATTGTACCTTGGTCTTTAGTAAAATATTGCCAGATTTTCTTTATTGTCTTAGAGGGAAAAAATGCTTTAATTTCAAATCTAAGAATCTAAAACTGCAAATTCTAGTTACTCTAAAGAAACTGCCTTTCCAGTTTGACCCCAGCCCTATCTCTGTGGTGTGATTTCCCCGAGGCTTTCCTTTCCTCTTGGGTGACACCACTGATCCTCAGCTGCTCCCTCAGCAGATGTTGTTCCCCAATGGGAATGTGATTATTTTCTTCTGAGTGTAAATGTTCCCATGTGTGTACCTCCCATTTCTGATCAGCTCCTGTGTTGTACAAACAACAGATTGTGTCTTTTTTTGGTTTTTAATACGGACTTTTAAGAGATTTTCATGGGTGTATTTTTTCTAAAAATTTTCAGTAATTAAGACAAGATCTATTTTATTATTCTCCAATGTTCTCATATTATCTATTAAATCTGCTGTAAAAATCATTTGGCTTTTTCATTGTTGTTTTGCATTAACTTTATCTAATTACATCATCCAACCTTTGTATGTTTTTTAATGGTTTTATGTGTTTATAATAGAGTAACTGATTTTTTTCAAATTCTCAGATGCTGACACATTTATCTCAATTTTGATTGAAATGATAGAAAAATAATAGAATGGGAAAGAGAACTTTTGAATTCAGTTATTTGACTTCTCATGTGTTATCCTCCTTTTGAAATCTTTCCCTCAAATTGTAAAGAATAAATTTTGTCTCCTAATCACCTGAAAATTGAAATTGAAGAATCCTATTCTATAATTTTCTATCTCTGAAGTTTATTGGGATACCCATGCTCAATTATCAGGTTTTGATATTGGTGGTAGTGGGAGTTTTACTGCTTTTTCCCACACAAATAAAAGTGAACTCCCACCCTCACCCTACATCTCAAAAAAACAAAAATTAGTTAAAAATACATAAATAATGGCTGGGATATAGCTCAGTTGGTAGAGTGCTTGGCTTGCATGCACAAGGCCCTAGGTTCAATCCCTAGCACCAATAATAATAATAGTCAGGGGCTGGGGATGTTGCTCAAGCGGTAGCGCGCTCACCTGGCATGCGTGTGGCCTGGGTTGGATCCTCAGCACCACATACAAAGATGTTGTGTCCTTCGAAAAACTAAAAAAATAAATATTAAACAACTCTCTCTCTCTCTCTCTCTCTCTCTCTCTCTCTCTCTCTCTCTCTTTAAAAAATAATAATAATAGTCAAATAAATAAATAAATAAAAATAAACTTGCTTCCCCTTTAAAACCAAGGGAAGAAGCCAAAATACTGGGTATACATTATTTCTTGCCAGCAGAGAGTCCACATTTCCACTTATCTAGAAAATGTGTTAAAATAACAAATAAATCATTATACCTGTAAAAGTCATCTTTTTCATATTTTACAAATGAGAAGACTGTGTCCCAAAGAGGAAATGAAGATTTCTCATAATTACATATTGCTTAATAGTAGAATCTTTTCAGACTTTGTCAAATTAACTATTTTTGTTTGTATATTTACTCTCAAGTCAAAGAAAATTACTTATAAAAGTCAATGAGTTAAGCTGTCCATTTTCAAGTGCATTTTCTCTAGTAGTTTCCTCAAAACCTAGTTTTAGATACAATTTGTGATCACGGATAGTGCAACACACTCAAACTTATTCCATGTGCATATATGAGTATATACCAGCAAATGAAGATATTGGCATATTGTTATATATTTCTAAGCCACATCACCATATGGGAAAGTGACTATTTTCTTCCAGTGTTGCAATATCAAATGTGTTAGAAGACAGACTTTGAATCGCTTCTTCATAAATAATACTTGAGGTTTGATTTTGTTTATCTGTGACTATAGTTACATATTCCATTCATTACAGTCTTCGACTGATTTGAAACAATAAGTATCCTTCTAAATGATATAATATTAAGAAAATAAACAAGATAGTATGACATCTTAATAGCACAAATAGTTTTGTTTCTTAGGAAGAGTTTCCCTAGTTGGAGAATTCAGACTGAACCTTACATTTAAAAATTCATAAGAGAATAGAACTTACCTTTATGTACCACCTTGAGTTTGTGTTTGATACAAACTGAACTTTCAACATAGCTGTCAATGTTGTTGCCAATAGGAATCAGAAGGATAAACTTGGTAGGCAAAGATCATGACCCGGAAATAACTTGCACCTTGCTTTCTACTCACATTTTTTTTTCTTACTTCCATTTTGCTTTTATTTTGGTTCATATTGTTAAATGGAAATGTTCCAGGAAACACAAACTCCATTTTATTGTTTCTTAAATTTTTGTTTTTGTTATATCTGGGTTGTTTTGTGATCATTAATCCAAAATCTTGTCATACATTTTATAGCTAATATGGCTTTAACATAATTTAGTACCACCTAGACAAGTGGAATCAGCACTCCATATGTGTCTTCCAGAAGGTGTTTTATCTTTATAGGATGACTTAAGAGGGTTTGATTCCTAGCCTTAAAAGAAAATTCCAGACAACATATTCTTTCAATTAGTTTTACTTTTGCAAAATAGTACACTCAATCATATAATAAATGATGAGACAAATTGTAAATTTTCTTTCATGATTTTCCACTAAATATGCCAGGTTTGTACTAAATGATGAAGATGAAATGATACTTCACACAAATATTATCTGCACTTGAGTAAGTTACTTTTTCCAGCTGTTGTTATTCTCATAATTCAATCACATGTAAGAACTGCATTTAATATTTGAAACTATATGAAACATGGGGGTTTCATCCCAGATTGGTTCAACATATGCAAATCAACAGATGTAACTCACCATTTAGGTAGAATTAATAACAAGAATCATATGATTATCTCAATAGAGGCAGAAAAAGTATTTAACAAATACAGTATCCATTCATGTTTAAAGCACTATAAAAACTAGGTATAGAAGAAACTTATCTGGACATTGTAGGGGCTCTGCATGACAAACCCAAGGCCAATATTACCATAAATGGGGAAAAAAACCTGAAAACAGTTACTCTAAAAATAGAACAAGACAAAGATGCTCATTTTCACCACTTGTATTCAACAATCTTTGAAACTCTACCCAGAGCAATCAGGCAAGATAAGGAAATTAAAGGGATACAAATAAGAAAATAAGTTAAAATTATCTTTGTTTGCTGATGACATGATCCTATATATAGATGTCCCACAGAATTCCACCAGAAGACTTCTACAGCTGACAAATGAATTCAGTAAAGTAACAGGATAGAAGATCAAAATATAAAAATCATTAGCTAAGAAAGAAATTAAGAAAACTAAGAAAGAAATTAAGAAAACTATCCCATTTACAATAACCTAAAAAATGGTAATGAAATTAATCAAGAAGGTGAAAGATATTTACAATAAAAATATAGAACACTGAATAAAAAAATAAAGAAGACCTTAGAAGATGCAAAGACCTCTCATATTCTTAGATAGGCAGAATATTGTCAAAATTGCCATATACAAAAAGCACTATACAGATTCAATGCATTGCCCACCAAAACACAATGAGATTCTCTATAGCATTAGAAAATAAAACCAGTTTCAAAATTCATTTTAAAGAATAAGAGGGCTGGGGATGTGGCTCAAGTGGTAGCACGCTCGCCTGGCATGCATGCAGTCCTGGTTCGATCCTCAGCACCACATACAAACAAAGATGTTGTGCCCACCAATAACTAAAAAGTAAATATTAAAATTCTCTCTCTCTCTCTCTCTTTCTCTCTATCTCTCTATCTCTATCTCTATCTCTATCTCTATCTCTATCTCTATCTCTATCTCTCTCTCACTCTCTCTTAAAAAAAAAAAAAAAAGAACAAGAGACCCCAGAATAACCAGAGCAATCCTAAGCAAGAAGAACAATAGAGGAAGAATCACAATACCTGATCTTAAATCATACTACAGAGCATTAGAAAAAAAATAGCATGATATTTACTTCATGTAGTAGACATAAAGATCAATAAATAGAAGACAGAAAAACAAATTTCTTACAGAAAGACAATATACAGTCATCTGCTACTTGGTAAAAGTTCCAAAAATTATGTTGGAGAAAAGATAGCGTTTTAAGCAAATGCTCTTGGGAAAATGAAAGAATGCATAGAAGAATGAAACTAAATCCCTGAACAAAAGTCAAAATAAAGGTAGATCAAAAATTTAGAAATTAGACCAGAAACTTTTGCAACTGCTAGAAGAAAACAGAGACTCAACACTCCAACTTATTGGTTCAGGCACCATTTTCCTTTGCAAGACCCCTAAAGCTCAAGAAATAAACCCAGGCATCAAAAAGTGGAATGCCATCAATATAAAAATTTTGGCACAGCAAAGGAAACAATTAAAAGTGTGAATAGAGAGCCTACAGAATGGGAAAAAATCTTTTGTCAGCTACTCCTTTGACAAGAGATTAATATCCAGAACATAAAGTTCTCAAAAAGTTTAACAAGAAAAAGAAGGAGAAGGAGAAGGAGAAGGAGAAGGAGAAGGAGAAGGAGAAGGAGAAGGAGAAGAAGAAAGACAACGAAAAACCTCAAATAATTCAAGAAATAAATGAGCAAAAGAAAAAAGCAGACATTTCTAGAAGGAATAAATGCAAATGAACAAAAAACACAGGTGAAAAGAAGTATTCCACATCTCTAGCAATCAGGGAAATGCAGATCAAAACTACATGAAGATTTTATCTCACTCCTGTCAGAATGGAGATTATCCAGAGTACAAATAATAGTCAATGCTGATGATGATGTGAGGAAAAATCCCACTCATACATTGTTATTCGGACTGAAAATTAGGAAAACCACTATGGAGAGCAGTGTTAAGATTCCTCAATGACTAAACTACCCCACTCCTATCCCACTCCAGAAGAACTAAAATCAGCATACTATAATGATACAACCACTTCAATGTTTATAGAAGAATAACTCACTATAGCCTATTTATGGAATTAGCCCAGGTGCTTGTAAATGGATGAATGGATTAAAGATGTTTTATGTAAACCATGTACTGTGATGCATGGCTATAATCCCAGCATCTGGGCAGGCTGTGGTAGGAAGATCAAAGCCAGCCTCAGCAACTTAGTGAGGCCTAAGCAACTTAGCAAGACACTGATACAAATAAATAAATTAAAAAAATAAAATAAAAGTTTATATGTATGCTCAATGTACTATGGAGTTTTACTCAATTATATATGGAGAGGGAGGAGTATAGGGAAATGATGGGAATGGGGACTTAAATGGAGTTAATTATATTCTATGCATGTATGATTTTGTCAACATGAACCCAACTATTATGCATAACTAAAATGCACTAAATAAAATGCACTAATAAAAGAAAAATGAAGAATAGCTGCAACCGATATTAACATGTTAAGTAATTTGAAATGTTTGCGTTCAGAGAGATTGATTTTGTCAAAGAAATATATTAAAATGCACTGGTAATTTTTGAAATAAATAAGTAAATAAAATCTCCCATTACAAGAATTTGTATGCATATTGAAATTACAAGAGTATCTGTTCTGGTAAACTAAATGACACTTTACAAAACCCATGGAGAAACCCAACCAGAAAACCACATCTGTCTCAGTTCCTTTTTCAATTTTTTCTCCACCTATCTTTGTAACATTTAATTTATGATTTCTAAGGGCTTTACAAACTTTGTAATAACAATAATAATATCCATTCTGAGTTTTATACTGGACAGAAAGGATAGCAAGAGAAACAAATCAAATAAGTTCATGTTTTTTCTTTAATACTTACTAACATAAACTTATCTATCCCAGTGCTTATTCTGGTAATCAGCAGCCCTGCCAGGCTTCTTTTACAATGTCCCCTAAAAGTTATCAGATTGTAACAGACAGATCAAACACAAACCCTTAAACTTTGCTTCATTTGGAAACTTGGTTCCCAGAATCATATGAAATGAAAAGCAGGCACTATTTCTGAATATTTTAAAGAATTAATTTTTCTTTTGAAATAAGACTAATAATTTCTATCTGCTAAAGTAATCAGAAAATTAAATAACAATTTTAGAAAAAATAAAGCAGATGCCTGGCATATAAGACTAATTTATTTATTAAGGAATAATTTATAATAAAACATACACATTCTAAGTTTACAGTCTACATGTTTTGATAATTTTATATGCCTCTGTGGACACTTCCCCATAAAGATCTAGAATATTACTAATATTACAAAAACTATATTTGTACTCACTTGCAGTAAATAACTCACTAATTCCAGGAACAGATATCCACTAATGTTATCCATCATTTTAGAATCATTTCTAGAATTGATATGATATCAGATATATATGAGTATTTTGGTTTTGTGGATTCTTAGCTTCAAAAGAATATTTTTAAATTGATCTTAAAATAAGCAAGTATAAATGTTTCCATTTTATTTTGGAGTGATATGTCTTTATATGCTTATACTCTATTTTGTTTACCTATTTATGTATGGTTGAACATTCAAGGCTTTCAGCATAAGGCTACATGGTTCATATTACATATGTTAATATGTATATAAATAAAGGTATATAAATCTAATATAACATTGTATCTTTATATAGCATCTTATTCTCATAATCCTCTCAAAGAACCAGCTTGTTTGGATTGCTTTTTCTCTATTTATTTATTTGTATTTTATAAATTTGCTCTTGTAATTATTATTTATTTCTATTTTTAATTTAACTTATTATACCTTTTAAGGTGTAAATATAATTATTAATTATATGCTTTTAATATTTCAATTTAAATAATTTAAGTTACACTTTTTTTCTAAATATTACTTTTGGTCATATAACATTTTATGATCTGTTCTTTTTGTTACATTCTGGTTAAAGTGTTGTGAAATTCATTTTGGTATTTATTTTTATTATATATCACTTAAAATTTTTTGTAAGTATTTAGAAGATGTTCTAGTCTCACATTTTTATTGGTTTTTGGGCCTAACTCCATGTATTTAGAGAATATGCTATATAAAATTTAATCTTTTTTCAGTTTTTTTAAAAGCTTATTTTCCAGTTCAATATGTGGGTCTGTCTTAAAGCATGTTGACTGTTACTAGAGATTGAGGTAGTTAGGGGGATACAGGGGTGAAGAGAAATTTGGCAAATGATATGTACAAGTACAGTTAGGAGAAATAAGTTCATAAAATGTATGGTTTGGCATAGTGACAATAGTTATAATGATAAATCATATTCTTCAAAAATGCAAAGATGAACATTAAGTGACCTCACTACCAAAATGGTAATTATGTGAAATAACACATTTTTAAAATTAGATTTAATTAAATGACATACATATAAATTAGTATACATATTTCATATATATATATATATATATTTCAAAACATGATGTTATATATGATAAATATGTATAATATTATGCATGATAAATATATTATCTTTCAATATAAAGATAGATTTACAAATGTTCACTGAAAAAATTTATATATTTTGCTGGTATTGAGTAGAATATTATGCAAATACACTGGGTGTAAAATTTGATGATGCTAAACTGGTATTTTATGTCCTCACTGATTTTCTTTATACTTGTTCAAGCCATTACAGGATTAAAATTTCTGACTTTAACTGTGGAATTTTCTGTTTCTTCCTTTAGCTTAGACTTTTTTTTGCTTCTTATATTCAGTTATTTTTAGGTAAAAATTCATTTTATACATGTTTGTTATCTGAATGACTTGATAATTTCAATATTATGAAATGTTCTTCCTTATCTCTGCTCAAATTCTTTTTTCTGCAATTTATTTTCTGCAGTATTAATATAGCATCATAGGTTTCCTTATGCATATTGTTCACATATAAATAATTTTCCATTTAAATTTTTTTCTTTTCTGTATCTATAGATTTCAAATGTGATTCTTTAAAGAACATGGAGTTATGTCTTTGAAAACAATTATTCAGTCTTGATGTCCATGCCTTGGGAATATTTACTCTACTTATAAGTAACATACCTATTGGCTTCAAAGGATTTCATTCTATAACTTCACGATTTCTGCCTATAAGTTGTTCAATTTTCATTCATTCCTTTCTTTCATTTTGATGAGCAGACTATGGTATTCTATTTTATCTTTACTCTTTATGTTTTTATATATTTGTTTGTTATTTTTATATATTTGTTATTTATTTATATATTTATTTACTAACTTATTTTCAGACAGGTTCTCAATGTGTTGCTGAGGGTCTTGCTAAATTGCTAAGGCTGATCTCAAACTTGTCATCCTCCTGCCTCAGCCTCTTAAACAGGTGAGATTACTGTCATATGCAAAATACTCTTGGTATTTTATTCAAGCCTCTTTATTTACTTTTAAGGATTGAGCTATTCATCTTTAACTTACAACTTCTGTGTATAAGAATCTACAAGAATATAATTTCATTTATATTTCTTTTTCTTTTAGATAGCATGTTTATGTATTTTCAAATATTTACTTCATTTCATATAATATTTTGTTCTAAACTATCAATTACTGGTACATTCATAAAATGAAAATTGTATTTATATTTATCCAACAATTTATGATTTCTTGTTTGTATATTTCTTGTGTGGTTTCTGTTTTCCAATATGCTAGTCTTTTTGTATGATATATCTCCTTTAAGATACTTTAATGCAGATAAGCTAAAGATGAATTCTTTTAGTTCAGTATATCAGAAGTCATCTTCTTCTTTTATGTTCTACAGGTACATTGATGCTTTCTTCTTAATTATTTAAATTTCTCTCATTTTATTTTAGGGAACTTCAGCTGTTATTATAAACAAGTGCTTCCACTTTAATAATGAGTTAGAACTAAAGCCTGCAGTTTGTTTCCTCAGATGCCTCAGACAGGTTTCTGAGCAGTTTAAAGGAAGTCTCTACAATGACCTTTATCATTCTTGAATGGCTTATGAAGTACACTTTTTAAATTTAAAATCTTTCCTTCAAAAATTTCTATATATTCTCTAATTTTATCTTTCATTATTTTTTTACAATTCTAGAATGAATTTCCTCTTTATTTTAGAATAAATTATCATGCTTTTCCTAACAAACAACAAATATGAATCTCATTACCTGTTATACACTCATCCAAAATACTAAAGTACTTATATTAATTATAATTATAACAAAGTAATTGATTTTTATTTCACTGGGAAAACTGAAAGGTAATTATAAAGTAACCATACACAACAAATTTTTGAATCGAAATAAAAGTTTATGAATAGAAATGACATTTGCATATTTATTCTCATTACCTCTTTACCATGTAATACCAACAAAAATTAACATGACTCAGAGATATGACAGGTGAAATTAAGAAGGAAAGAAATGTAAATTAAAATTTTGCTAAGTAATCAGTTTCAATATTCCATTTTTCTTATAAATTATTTGGGCATCTAACAATTAGCCACTAATTAACTCACCATAATAATATGCTAATGTTTTATCACTTAAATTACCTACATATCTTGAGGATTATGTTCAAATTTACAAAATATTAAACATAATTTTACTATAATTTTTTACACAAATTGTCTAAACAAATCCATCACAAATTTATAACCTCACATTCTTACATGTTACATAAGTATAACATTAACTTTCTTCATGAATAAACAAATGTAAGATATTTAAGAGGTTCAATTAATTAGGAGAATAGCCTAGTTTCATTATATTTGTTAGGTTAGTTCATCTAGGTTGAGTCTTCAAAACCACTAAAATATAATTTTTAGAAGAACAGGTCATGCCTTTTTTCCAAATTGTAAATGCCATTTGTCAATTTTTATTCAACACATTAATTAATAAAAAAGAAGTAAGATATTAAGACTGATTAAAAATACTTGACAGTTTACATAGATGAATATAGAAAGTTTAATGATGGTAAACTAAGTTAGATTGTTGGATTAATTTCAAAACTGACTTATTTTCTACTGAGCAATAATCTCCAACATTTAAATTCATCATTTTAATTAAGGATAAATAATTTTCATTTCAACCTGAACTCTCCTATAACATGTTACCTTAATATAATCTAGAAACTTCACTCAAAGCTACCCAGTGAATAAAACAAACACAATCCTAAGAAAGATGTCTATATTTGCTTGTGTCTTTAAAAAAAGGGAAATATTAGAGATATTTCCAATAGCCCAACTGCTAACCTCACAACTATCTTCTGGAGTAAGATTGTTCATGGCTTAGACACTGTTTTCCTTAGAATGCACATGGCTAACAGCTACTTGACTAACTCTGTATTTATATTCATATTAATTTTAAAAATTACAGCTAGATTTTAAGAGTATGTTTTAAACTAGAAATAATTCAGACTACTAAGGAAGCCATGGTTTGTGACAATTTTCCCCCAATCCTCTGTCCATTAGAGTTTGATTTTTATCTCGTTGAGCTCCTATAATATTCTTATTCAGAAGGAGGGATTTTTTTTTCTGATTAACTAATACAGAATAAAATTAAGATATGTATATTTCACTATATGTTATAAGCCAAATTTCATTTACCATTTTAATCCTATATTCTGTCAGTACGACTTTCACTTCTCTCTCAATATTAGAACATTGTAACTTTACTTAGAAGCAGAAAAACTCCCAATAAATAGGATTGCCATCTCTTTTTCCAATGGAAGATTATTATAAAAATAGTTAAGCAATATCAAACATGGCTAAAATTATAGAATATTTCCTAACAAATATACCTATAATGTAATTATGAATGCTATTAGTGAAAATGTAACAATATGCTTCATATTAACATTTCTTTAAATTTAAAAATCAATTGTAAGCCTACTAAATTTTATTGTGACAAAAATCCTATGAGTTAGGTAAAATACGTATTACTCATTTTAACTTGCCAGAATGTGGTAGTATGGTGAAATCATTTTTAAGTCAATATATTCTGTTTCCAACCTGGGTTCTTTGCCAGTTTTCTAAACTTATATGGTCTACCTAAAATATGAAGAGATTGACTTTACAAAATAGACATCAGATGACTCTCAAAATATTAAGGACTAATTTGAGTTAATTTGGATAATTTTCCAGTATTTGTGCAAAGTGAAAATCATATACTTGCATAATTTTATTATTTCTCTTTAAACTCCCCATATAAATGGACAATAAAAGAAATATTAACATAAGAATTGTATGGATCTTGGGGGGTAGGATAAGGATGAGTGGAAAAATGGCCATTCATCATAAATAATAATAAAAGTACACTGGCATCTTCAATATGAATTTTATTGGGTCTTTCCCCCATTCTTTAACTCTACACAAAACAGTGTTCCAAGGAAATTTTTTTAAAAAGTAGGAGATGACTCTCTTAAAAGGCATATCATAGTTACTCAAAAGTGTAGGTCCGTAGTCAACAAGTTATATAGCTGATTAGCCAATACTGACTCTGATATATTAATATGTAAATATATATATTTTTAAATCTTGAGATAGGATCTCACTAAATTTCTCAGGATAACCTTGAACTTGTAATCCTCCTGCCTCAGCTTCCAAAGTTGCTAGGATTAGAGACATGTACCAGTGCACCTGACTTCTTATTTTTTTTTTTAATTTACTAATACATATATAATATGAAGAAAGAAGCAAAACACTTTTTAATTAAAAGTTACTTAAATTTAAAGCATTTTTGCGTTGCTAGTGCTTTTTCACTAGAGGCCTCAAGCCACTCACTGTATCTCTTCTCACTCTTCTATTCTATATTCATGGTACCCGAATATAATATTGGATAAGTCCTAGGATAGTTGATAACTTTGCACAACATAGTGGATTAATGCTTACTTGATGAAGGAGGAAATTCAAGGAAGCACATCTCCCTGTGATATGCATAACACACAAACAGCTTTGGTAACTTCGCAAAGTTAGTAAAATTGATACTTGCTTTATGTTATTTAAGGAACTCAAGTCAGATCATGGGACTTGAATGATGAAATTACCATCCTAACCATTGTATTGTTCTTACATTCTCAACAAAAATCGCCTCAATGATAGAAACTACCTAGGTACATACAGATCAAACAGGTCAGTCCCTGCAGGATAAAATCATTAACACAGCATCTTTATAGTTCACACTTTATTGAGTTTGCCTTAAACTCTGTGTCAAGGATGTGCAATTCAAATATTGTATTAGAACATTCCATAACCCCATTTATTCACAGATTTTTGTTTTTATAACAAAAAAGAAAATGCATTATTAATATCAATATCAACTTGCAATGAGCAACCTTGTAAGTCAAGGTAAAATATAATTTGAACATTTATAATGACAAAATCATTTAAGAAAATTTACAATACAACTTTTACTCTCTAAATACATTTTTGATAAAAAAGAACCTCTAGAACTTTGCAATCGATTTGCAAATTGAAAATAAGAATCTCTGAAACTTTTCAATCAAGTTTCAAATTGAGCTTCAAATATGTGTCATTCATCTAGTGCAAAGAATTCAAGGAAAAAGACAAATTAAAAATACTAAACTGACATTTTTCTGAGAACATTCCTATTTATTAGTGTTCTCAGAAACTAAATGATCTTTGTGCTAATAAACTACAATGATATCATCCTATCAGCTTTATCTTAAAGTTGCTTTCTCAATTATCTGTGATGGAATTTGCTCAAGTTGACCTGTAAAAAATATTAATTATAATAGAGTTTATCAGAGTATGAATATAAATAGACACAGAAAAATTTTTATGAAAAGAAACAAATGATTCAGAAAAACCTATATTCTACACTATTATTTATGGAAATATATACCATTCAAATGAGATCAGTATAGATCATGGTGTAGAATGGACATAACTCGTTTTTAATAAGACAATTCTGACCTTTCCTGTATAATTGGCATGACCTATAATCAGTTTTTCTTTTTTATGGACTGAAATGTAAAAACAAAACTTGTGCATATTAATGGAGTACCGTGTGATGTTTAAATAGAGATATACATCATATAATAAGGTCAGACATATATATCTCAAACATTTATCACTTTCTTTTGGCAAAATTATTCAAAGGTGAGGCTGGGATTGTGGCTCAGCAGTAGAGTGCTTTCCTAGCATGGGTGGGGCCCGGGTTCCATCCTCAGCACCAAATAACAATAAAGGGTGGAGATTCCTTGGAAAGCTGGGAATGGAACCACCATTTGACCCAGCTATTCCCCTTCTCGGACTATATCCAAAAGACCTAAAAAGAGCATACTACAGGGACACAGCTATATCAATGTTCATAGCAGCACAATTCACAATAGCTAGACTGTGGAACCAACTTAGATGCCCTTCAATAGATGAATGGATAAAAAATAATGTGGCATTTATACACAATGGAATATTACTCAGCACTAAAAATAACAAAATCATGGCATTTGCAGGGAAATGGATGGCATTAGAGCAGATTATGCTAAGTGAAGTTAGCCAATCCCTAAAAAACAAATGACGAATGTCTTCTTTGATATAAGGGGGGTGACCCAAAACAGAGTAGGAGGAAGAGCATGAGAAGAAGATTACCACTAAACAGGGACGAGAGGTAGGAGCAAATGGGAGGGAGAAGGGGTATTGCATGGAAGTTGGAAGGAGATCCTAATTGTTATACAAAATTACATATATGATGGTGTGAGGGGGAAGAAAAAAAAAGAGAGAAATGTGTCACAGTAGATTGGGTAGAGAGAGGTGATAGGAGGGGAGGGGAGGGGAGGCGGGATAGGAAGGGCAGCAGAATACAACAGACACTAGTATTGCTGTGTGTATAAATGTGGCTGTATAACCAATGTGGTCCTGCAATCTTTACACGTGGAAAAATAAGAATTCATACCCCAAATGAATCAAATGTATGATATTTCATGATCATTGTATTGTCTTGAGCAACTAATAAAAAAATAAAAATAAAAATAAAGGTATTGTGTTGTTCCATCTACACCTAAAAATTTTTTTAAAAAAATGTATTTTGCCCAACTACAACTAAAATATATATATATATATATATATATATATATATATATATATATTTTTTTTTTTTTTAATTATTCAAAGGCTATTTCTAATTTTTTGAAATGTGTAGTTCACACTGTTGTCACTGTATTCTGCAAATAGCACACTAGAACTTCTTACTCCTAATTGTAACTTTGTATCCATTCGTCAACCTTTTCCCATTGCTCCTGCCCAATGATCTCTGATTTTTTTATATAAATGGTATTAACAAATCTAAATTATCAGTGAAATGGAAGTACAACCATCAATTAATAGTCATAGATTGTTTCCTTCAGGTGTTATCTATGAGGTTAATGTAATATTAGCACATAGATTTAACTTGTAACTAAAAGAAAGGAGTAAATTATCTCTGGGTTTCCTTATTTTTTTATCTTAAAATAATATGCTTTTAAATTTAAAGGAAGGCATTTATTTGGTTGGTTATTTTCTTTCTTTATTAATACCAAAAATCAAGTTATTCACAGAACTTTCACTTCCTTTTATGAAGTTTGTCAAATTGGCCATAATAGTGCCTGAACAGTCTTCTGCCAGTTATAATTCTTGTGAATTCTAGGTAAAAAATTGTTTAAAAACAATTTTGGGTGTCTACAATTGACATAAAACTCTATACATATTCAGCATAGATAATTTGTTGATTTGAAGATAAATGCATACCTGTGAAATTATCAGCATAACCCAACTGCAAAAAATTTCTCTTCCCACTTTATTTATGATTATAATTTTTTTCTGTTTAATTTTTTATACTTTATTCCTTGTATCAATAGGTTAAGAGAGTAAAATTTTTCCAGGTACTGATTTATAGATACTATTTATAAGTAGAATCAAAAAGTTCAGTTTCACAAACAGTAACATTCAGTGATCTCTTTAAATGCAACTTTAATCCTTATTTTAACCTAATGGCAATAATTTAATGCAGTAAGATAAATTCACCCAAAACCTGTATACTCTGAACTAGAAAACTGGTTTTTGTTGCTACATATGGTTTTAGTCAACTACACATTTCCACAAGTACTTACAAATATGTTAAAAAAACACTACCCCCAAATGCTTATCCTACCATTAGCTCATTAAACATTGCCATTCCTGCTACTGAAAGTGGATGATTGGAAAAATGAGTTCTAAAACTTAAAAAGCAACCTAAGTCCCAAAAGGTTATAAATCAAAAAAGTCTTTCAACATGGAAGCATCAATATGAAATTTTAAGTTCCTAAAAAAATAAAAATTAAAAAATCACTCTTTAGAAAATATTAAGACACATAAACATTCTTACAAAAACTTGTAGTTTCAAATATCATCTCCTTAAAAGAAAAACCAGTTCACTATCTTTAATAACATCTCAGACCACTATTGTCTAAAAACTTCAGAATGTGTAAGGCATATGTCTCAGCTGTCATAGTCAAAATGACACTTAGATTTCACATATTAAACAGCTACAGAATAACTTATAATGGCACAAATATACCTAACAAATAAATACTACTTCATCCTTTAGAAAGTCAGAAGTCAGAAAGAACTGCATAATTTGTAAGGTAACTTTAACTTATGTGTAGTCATTAAAACTCAGTAATTCAAGTATAGTCATATAAAGGCAAGCAATTAAAGGCTCAAGGATCACTCTAAAATCAGACATGAAAATAAAGGCTGAAAACTTTTGTTTCTCCATCTTTCATTTACATGCCTAGATATTAGGACATTAATGAACAAAATACACAATTATTATATATGATTTCCACAGATGGTAATGAAATTTCATGAATTACAAAAATTATCAAGATTTGTAGTTTGCTTCATCAAATGCTTTTCTACCTCTTTTCAATTCTTAATTCATGGTAAGCAAGTCTTTAACCCTAGCAAACTTCCTTGGGTCCTTTCAAATCAAGAAGACAATATCTTCAACTTGTGCTCGACCTTGTCTTCCAATTGACATTGCCTTGTGAGTCATTTCAGTGATGAACTCTATGACAAGGTCTTCAAGAATATCCACTGACTCAGTGTAAGGATTCTGGTCATCCCCAAACCCATACATCATACATCGTAATTCTTTAGATAAAAAAAGTCTCTTTCTTTTACCCTGTCTACCTTCTGCACCTCCTCTAATTTCTTCAATTTCTTCCTCAAAGGTTGTGTCCTCTTCCTCATCTGCCATCCCACTAGCCCACCAGCCCACAGTGCCTCGCAGGCTCTGATTATAATTATTATTATGAATTTTGAATATGTGAGAACATTTAACATAAGATTCACCCAATTACCACTTTCACATATAAAATATACCATTGTTAATATAATCATTCTGTTCTGCAATACATCTCTAGGACTTCTTATTTTTGCTTAACTGAAACTTTAGAACCTTTAACCAGTGCATTCCTATTTCCCTTTCTCTCCCCTGACAACCACCATTCTTTTCTTTGCTTCTGAGTTTTGCTGGTGTAGATACATATTTAAGATATGTGGTATCAAGTAGTATTTGTATAAATGGAACACAATATATAAATTAAATGTGAAAACTTTTAATAAATATTCCATATTCAAAACATATATCAATATGAATTCTCCAGATAGCTTCCTCATTATTCTATTAACATCAATGTCTTTCCTAAATTGACCAAACTTCTAATTTATAACACTATAAAACAGTTTAACTGCCCTCAAACTTCATAAATAACAATACATCATATTTATCACATTTTATCAGAATCTGAACTTTATTTTATTGTTGGAAATTTATCCATGTTATGTTTTATTATAATTTATTTATTTTTCACATCTATAAAGTTGTCCATATTATTAATGTGCCAAAATACATTTGTTCATTCAGCAAGGAATAGACATACACTTGTTTCTAGTTTTGATTCTTTTAAACAATGCTGTTATGTACATGATAATTATATGTTTTGGTGAACAAATATACACATAACTTTTAGTAGTTATAGATCCAGACATGAAATTGATGGATCATGGATATACGTGTGGTTAATCGCAGCGGAAAACAGCCAAATCATTCTTGGTACATGTACATATTCATAAGGGTAAGATCACAGAATTTGTTTCACATCTTTGTAAAACTTCTGATGTTCAGTTTTGTTTTTGTTTCTTTCATTCAAATTTTCTCTAGTGTTGATAGTTATATAATGTCATTGCTTTAATGAAGCTCCCCTGAAGAGTAATGTACATGAGGGTTTTTCCCAAACAACTTAGATACTATTTTCTGATAAATGCCACTTGAGTTCTAGAGACTTTTTAAGGTATTGAATTATTTGATTTGATTTGTATCAGTTGTTTGTAAATTTTGGATTTAATCCTTTGTCTTATAAGTAAATGTATATCAAATACCTTCTCTCCTTTCATGTTGACTTATCACTCACTTAATGATATCTATTGATGAATAGAAGTCATTGATGTTTGAAGATCTACAGATTTATATTTTATTAGTTGTTAGTTTATTTGTCCTACATAAATTCCTAGTCTACTACAAATGATGAAGAAAATTAATTATATTTCTTTTAGAAGTGTAATTGTTTTACTCTTTTTATTAATTCTATACTCTTTCTGGAACTGGTATATGAAAATGAAGGAAAGGTGCCCCATTTTTTTTATCTGTGTGAATGTCCAATTAGACAGCACCATTGTTTGCAAAGATTATTCTTGTCCTTGATGCAGTGAACTATCACATATGCCATCTGTTAGATGACAATTTTTTTGTGGGGGGAACCATCCTTTCTTCTCTGATGAACTATATATCTATTCTTCTACCAAGAGAAAACTGGAAGGTCTTGCTATGATAAAACTTATAGATCATTGTAGGTAATTCAATAGTTGGAAATTTTTAGACTTTATAAATTTAGCCATTCACATGCAATCACTATGGAATTTCACCGAGTTTTTAGTTTTATTTTTGCATAAGAGTAATGATATTTAAAACACATTATGTCATTACCATTTTTGTGTTTTTTTTTTTCAGTTTAATGAGGTATATTTGACAAATAAAAATTGCATGTATTTAAAGCATCACTGGATGCTTTGATTATATACATGTGTTATCAGATGATAACCACAGTCAAGTAAAAAATCATATCTGTCACCTTACATAGTTAATGATTTATTTTTGTGTGAGTCAACAGAACCCAGAATCGACTTTCTTAACAAATTTCTAAAGTGTAGTGTATAATACAGTACTATGAACAGTATGCACTGTGTTATGCATTTACTCTTCCAAACTTATTAATTCTTCCTAATTGAACCTTTGCACACATTGACCAGAATCTTCCTAATTGCATCATGCTCTGTCCCTGGAAACCACCATTCTACTCTGCTTTTATGAGATTGATTTTTTAAAAAATCTCAGTTAATAAAATTATGCAGTCTCTGTGTCTTACTTA
Organism: Urocitellus parryii; assembly: GCF_045843805.1. Lineage (NCBI taxonomy): Eukaryota > Metazoa > Chordata > Mammalia > Rodentia > Sciuridae > Urocitellus > Urocitellus parryii. Next base: position 86,769,711 of record NC_135534.1, on the reverse strand, counting down.
CTTCAACTATCATAATGTTTTCTAGATTCACCCAATTTATTTTGCAAAGAGTAATATGTCTTTCTTTTGTGAGGTGTAATAATATTCCATTACTTGTGTACATGTATACACATATGTGTGGATGTGTATGTGTTTCACATTTTCTTTTTTAAAATTTGTGTTTGTTCTTTTTAAAATGTACATGAGAGTAGAGTATATTTTGACATATTTATACAAATGGGAAGTATATCTTATTCTAATAAGGATACCAGTATCATGGTTGTGAATGATGCAGAGATTTCTTTGTGATATATTCATATATGTACATAGGAAAGTTTTGTCAGATTTATTCCATTTTCTTCCTTATTCTGATCTCTCCTTTCCTTTATTTCATTCCCTTTTTTCTAGCCCATTGAATTTTTATCATCCCTCAATTGTGAATCTGCATATCAAAGAAAATATTCAGATTTTTGTTTTGGGGGGATTGGCTTATTTCACTTAGTATGATAGACTTCAGTTCCATCCATTTACCAGCAAATGGGATAATTTCATTCTTCTTTGTGGCTGAATAATATTCCATTGTGTATATATACCACATTTTCTTTATCCATTCATCTGTTGAAGTTTACCTAGGTTGGTTCCATTGCTATTGTGAATTGTGCTGCTATAAACTTGATGTGGCTGTCACATCATGCTGATTTTAAGTCCTTTGGTGTATAACAAAGAGTGGGATCACTGGGTCAAATGGTGGTTTCATTCCAAATTTTCTAAGGTATATCCATATTGCTTTCCAGAGTGGTTGCACCAATATGCAGTCCCACTAGCAATGTATGAGTGTAACTTTTCCCCCACATCCTCACCAACTCTATTGTATTCTTGATAACTGTCATTCCGACTGGAGTGAGATAGAATCTCCATGTAGTTTTAACTTGCATTTCTCTAATCCTAGAAATGCTGCACATTTTTTCATATATTTATTTCCCATTTATATTTCTATTTCTGTGAAGTGTATATTAAGTTCCTTTGCCCATTTATTGATTGGGTTATTTGGTTTTGGGGTGTTAAGTTTTTTGAGTTCTTTATATATCCTGGAGATTGATGCTCTATCTGTGGGGCAGATGACAAAGATTTTCTCTCATTCTCTAGGGTCTCTCTTCACTTTCTTTATTGTTTCCTTTCCTGTAAAGAAGGCTTTTATTCAATCCCACTTACATCTTGATTTTACTTCTTGTACTTTAGGAGTCTTGTTGAGTAATTTGTTTCCTAAGCCTATGTGATGGAGTGTTTGGCCTACACTTTCTTCTAAAGGCACAGAGTTTCTGATCAAATGTGTAAGTCTTTGACCTACTTTGAGTTGAATTGTGTAGTGTGAGAGATAGAGGTTAAATTTCAATCTGCTATGTGTGGATTTCCAGTTTTCCCAGTATGATTTGTTGAAGAGGCTATCTTTTCTCCAATGTATGTGTATGACTTTTTTGTCTAGAATGAGACAGCTGCATTTTTGTGGGTATTTCTCTGTGTCTTTTGTTCTATTGGTCTTCATGTCAGTTTTGGTGCCAATACCATGCTGTTCTTGTTAGGATAACTCTGTTTATTGATTTTCATATGTTGAACCAAAATTGCATTCCTGGGATGAAATCTACTTGATCATGGTGCACAATCTTTTTTTTTACACACTATTGCATGTGATTTGCCATTATTTATTAGGAATTTTTGCATCTATCTTCATCAGAATATTGGTCTGAAATTATCCTTCTTTGATGTGTCCTCGGTTTTGATACCAGGGTGATAACTAGCATCATAGAATGAGTTTGGTCAAAGAAAGACCTCCATTTCTGTTTCATGGAATAATTTGAGGAGAATTGGTATTAGTTCTTCTTCAATGGTCTAGTAGAACTAGGCTTAGAATTCATATGCTCCTGGACTTTTTGTTAGTAGGCTTTTGATTGCATATTCAATTGCATTGCTTTAAATTGATGTATTTAAATTTTTTGTATACTTCTGGTTTAATTTGGGTAGATCATATATCTCTAGAAATTTGTTGATGTCTTTGAGATTTTATATTTTATTGCCATGTAAATATTTAACATAGCTTCTGATCATTCAGTAGTGTCTGTGGTGATTTTTTTTTCACCACAAATTTTAGTAATTTGAGTTTTTTCCCTCTTTCTCTTTGTTAGGTTGGGTAAGGGTTTATAGATTTTATTTATTTTTTCAAAGATCCACCTTTTTTCAATTAATATTTTGAATTATTGTTATTATTGTTTCAAATTCATTGATTTTGGCTCTGATTTTAATTATTTGGTCTTCTACTGCTTTTGGCATTGATTTTTCCTTTTTCTAGGGACTTGAGATGTAATATTAGATTATTTATTTGATGCTTTCTATTTTTCTAATGAAGGAGCTCAATGCTATAATCTTTCCTCTTAGAACTGCCTTCATAGTATCCCACATATTTTGATATGTTGTCTTACTATTCTTATTTATCTCTTAAATATTTTTTTAAAAAATTTCATTCCTGCTATCTCTTGGTCATTTGATAGTGTATTATTCAGTCTTCAGGTGTTAGAGTGCCTTCTATTTTTAAATTTATTCTTGATTTATAATTTCATTGTATTATGACTTGATAGAATAGAAGGTGTTATCTCTCTCTCTTTTTAAAAAAAATCATATTATTTGCCTTGTGGCCTAATATATGGTCTATTTTTAGAAAGTGATCCATGTGTTGCTGACAACAATGTGTATCCATCCACAGATGGATGAAATATTCTATGTATGTCTGTTAAGTCTAAGTTATATATTATATTTTTCTAGTTCTATAGCTTCTTTCTTTATTTTTTTTGTAAGGTCTATCCCTTGATGGAATAAGTATGTTAAAGTTGCCCAGTATTATTGTACTGTGGTCTTTTTGATTCTTAAAATTGAGAAGTGTTTGTTGGATATATGTACATGTTCTATTGTTTGGGGCATAAATATTTATGGTTGTTAGTTCTTATTGCTGTATAATTCCCTAAAGCAATATAAAATGTTCTTCTTTTTCCCTTCTGATTTACTTTGCCTTGAAGTCCATTTTATCTGATATGAGTATAGTAATTTAACCCCTGCTTGTTGACAAAATCCATGTGAATGATATGCGTTTTCCCATCATTTACTTTGAGTCTGTGGATATTTTTGCCTATGAGGTGAGTTCTTGGAGACAGCATATTATGGTGTCTTAATTTAATCTAAACTAATCTGCCAGTCTATGTCTTTTGATTGATGAGTTTATGCCATATATAATTCATGTTATTATTGAGAAATAAATTTGTATTCCCTTTAATTTTGCTTTACTTCTGGATTTTAATTTGCATTAGATTCTCCTTTTATTGACTATTCTTCTAGTATAGTTTTTCTCTTTTCTGGTTTTCAATTTTAAATTTTGTTTCTTCTTCATGGAATATTTTATAGAGTATGTTTTGTACTATAGGTTTTCTAGTTATGAATTCTTTTAACTTTTGTTTATCAGGGAAGTTTTTTATTTTATCATGAAATCTGAAGCTTGATTTTGCTGGGTATAGTGTTCTTGGTTGACATCCATTTCCTTTCAGAGACTGGTTTATAATATTCCAAGAGCTCCTAGCTTTTAGGAGCTGGGTTGAGAAATTAGTTGAAATTTGGATTGATTTCCCACTGAATGTGACTTGTCACTTTTCTTTAGTAGGCTTTAAAATTCTATTCTGATTTTATTAGGCATTCTCATAATACTATGCTTTGTATGGGTCCATTGTAGTTTTGTATATTTAGAGTCCTGTTTACCTCCTATACTTGATTTTCCATTTTCTTATTTGGGTTTGGAAAATTTTCTGATATTTTCTCATTGAAAATATTGTGCATTCTTTTGGTTTGTATTTCTGATTGTTTATCTATCCCAATATATCTTACATTTGGTCTTTTCATGTTATGTCATATTTTTTGAAAGGTCTATATATGTTCTCTTACCATCTTTTCTCTTTGGTCAACTGTATTTTCAAAATTACATATTTTCCCTGTGTTGCCTGAACTCTGTCTTCCAAGTGGTCTAGTCTATTGCTAATGCTTTCAATTGCATTTTTGAATTCATTTATTGATTCCTTCATTTTGAATATTTCTGTTTGTTTTTTTTAGAATCATTCTCTTATTATGGTGATCTTTTACTTCCTGCATTTTCTCTCAGATTTCACTCCTTATATCATTCTTTACTTCACAGATCAGGTTAGTTATGAATTTTTAAAATCCCTTTTCCGACATTTCTTCAACTGTGGTATCAGAGGATTCTGCTATTGAAGTATATTGGTTTGCTTGGAGTGGTTTGTTCCTTTGCTTTTTCATGTTGTTTGTGTCCGTATTCATATAACAGCATGGATCTGAGGTAGCAGAGTTTATACACTGTGCGCTTATAGTTTCCCTAAAGATTTTTAGTACCTCACAGTTTAGGTGAAGAAAAATAATAACAACAATCAGTGCAAATAATATACAGCATTAAACCAAAAAGTTCATCTTATAATATATACAATGTTAATTATCACAATAAACAGAAATGATGTTCCTATAGTCAAAGTAGTATGTTTGAAAAAGGATTTGCAATTCTGAAAAGTGAACAACAAAAAGCAGAAGAGATGTAAGATGTGATAATTATGAGGGAGGAGGAGAGAAAATAGAAGGCAAAAATTAAAGAAAGCTTGAGAGAATAAAGTATAAAATTTGGCTGTTAGTAGAACAAAAGAGAATCAAGGGAAACAATTAAGTAAGACAGAAAAGGATAAAACATACAAACAAAACTAAAATATATTAATCAAACTTTCTAGCCCTCAAAAGACTGAGCCAAGAAAAATAACTGTCTTCAAAAATGCTAGAAATGAGAAAAAAGAGACAAATATGTGCATGTGTAAGGGTCCATGATCAGTTCAGCTCACAATTGAAGAGGAAAGGAAAAAAAAAGAGATTTAAACTCCTCAATTAAGAAATATTGGGCTGGGGATGTGGCTCAAGCGGTAGTGCACTTGCCTAGCATGCGTGCGGCCGGGGTTCGATCCTCAGCACCACATACAAACAAAGATGTTGTATCCGCCGAAAACTAAAAAAAATAAAAAATAAAAAAAAAAAAGAAATATTTTTTCTGTTAAAGTGGTCAAAAATTTGCAGTGAGGTTATACATTTGCAGCTTGGGCATGAGAGAACACACCTGTAATCCCAGTGGCTTTAGAAGATGAGACAGGAACATCATGAGTTCAAAACCAGCCTCAGAAATGGTAGATCATTAAGCAACTCAGTGAGACCCTGTCTATAGATAAAATACAAGATAGAGGTGGGGATGTGGCTGAGTGAGCCCCTGAGCTCAATCCCTGGTATATATACACACACTTGCTATCTATTCTCAAATTTCTTTCTTCTCCTTTTTCCTTGGTGCATTTGAGAGTATTAGCCACAGGCTGTCAAAATCTTCTTTTTGAGTTGTTCATCACATACCAATTAGAATTCAGAAATTATCAGCTTCCCTTCCTAGCAGAGTTAAGTAGAGTGGGCTGGAGTTTGATATCTGCTCCACCCTCAGGGTGGGGTTGCTGTAGTGTTATATAAGAGGAGTTTCTTTAGGCAAAGTCTCTGAAGGTGGTATTTAGGTCTCTGTAGGCTCCTGGACAGTAATTGATCTGAAGATTTTAAGTCAGTGCACCTCTAGGGCCCAGGAGCTACAGGTCCCTGCTGGGAGATCACACCTCAGGAATCTCCCTTGGGTTCCTCTTGTGTGGTAAATAAGCCAATCCTCTGCAGGCTCTGTCACTAGTGGACCCTGCCTTTCCTGGACCCTTGAGCTCAATTTCCATATTTAGCCATTCTTGCCTCATCGCTTTCAAATTTCTGACTGGGTGCAGCCCTGCTTGCTGGTCCTGCAAGCTGCCAGACTCAAAGCGGGGGTGATAGGCACATATATTGGTTCCATAAGTTTACTTTTGTAAATTGTGCTGCTATAAATATTGAAGTGGCTGTATTTTTATATTATGTTGATTTTGGATCTTGAATATATACCAAGGAACGGGACAGTGTATAAACATTTTTTTTCCATGTCATTGCCAGGAATTACCATTATTTGCATTATTTGTGTTCTTAATAATTGTCAGTCTGGCTAGAGTGAGATAAAATCTGTTTAGTTTTAACTTTTATTTCACTGATTTCTTATATTTAAAATGTGTGGTCATGTTTTGTGGGAAGGAGATAGGAGAAAAAACCTTGAACATATGGGATGTGTTCATTCTTTATTGCATTCATCTTTCTCTGAACCATCTTCATTTGTATTTTGTGAGGTTTTCTTCATGGGTTACAGGTAAAATGCTCAGATATTTATGAAGTTTGTTGTTGTTATGAAGCTATAGGTTGTAATAAGTTGTTCTCTAAGTTATGCCATTATGGAGGTGTTACAAAATATGGCATACTGTCACTTCAGGCAGATTCATTGAAAACTGAAAAATTAGATAGCCATACTATTCAAAGACTGAAGTTAGTTCTTAAATAATTGCAATGTCTCATGGCTGTCAGGATCTGTACTTTTGTCTTTGGGTTTTATGAGTTTCTTATGTTTGCTTAGATTTCATATAAAAGGAAAAAACATACTTACCAAAACTTTTGCCAAAATGATTCAAGAGAAATATAAAATGCTGAGCAAGTTTAGCTGTATTCAAAAACAATAGGTAGGGGCTAGGAATATAGTTCAGTGGTAGAGCATTTGCCTAGCATGTGTGAGGACCTGGATTCAACCCCCACTACCACAAAAGAAACAAATCAATTAAATAAAATCTTAGTGTAATTTTGACTTGCATTTCCCTACTAGCTAGAGATGTTGAACATTTTTTTGAATATTTGTTGAAAACTTGTATTTCTTCTTTATTCCTTCTGCCTATATAATGATTTGGGGTTTTTTGTTTTCATGGTGTTTACTTTTATGAGTCTTTTTTATTCTGGATATTAATGCCCTGAGGAACAGTTGGCAAAGATCTTTTCCTTCTGTAGGTTGTCTAAATTCTTAATTGTTTCTTTTGCATGCAGAAGTTTTTATTTTGATATCATCCTATTTATTGATCTTTGGTTTTATTTGCCGTACTTTATAAGTATTGTTAACAAAGTCAGTTCCTGTGTCAATGCTGTGACCTGCACAGCCCTTAATTCAGAAGCTGGCAAAGGGCAATGAGGTACAAGAAAAAAAACCAATAAATATTTATATAGAGAAAGCTAGGATCAGATAGGACATCATCCTGTGATGGAGCTAAGAATGACCCAGAGCTATCTCAGCACATTTATTATATAGGTTTTATCATTAAAAGAATTTTCAGAGAGAAAGTTTCTCCAAAACAGGTATTATAAAGATCAAATTACTTGTAACCAATTATAATTATCAATTTGCACTTATAATTCTCTAACTCTGGTCACTGGTGTCTGAACTCAGGGTCAAAACTGACAGTCGTGTGCCTTGCACAGTATCTCTTTAAGGAAGGTGTCACCATAGCAACTGGGCAATCTGGATCTGCATATTTGCACAGGAAGTTTTCAATGCAAGTGTAGCCTCCTGTTGGTGAGACAGTTAGACAGACTTTCCCTGATCCATGTCATGGCTCCCCCCATGTCAATATGTTGAAATGTTGGGCATACATTTTCTATTTAAACTAGCAAAATTTCTGGTCTAATTTTTAGTTTTTTGATATATTTTGAGTTGATTTTTCTGCAGGGTGAGAAATAGGGGTTATAGTTCTACTTATGAATATCCAATTTTGCCAACATTATTTGTTTCAAAGGCTGGCTTTTCTTCAAAAAAGAATGTATGTTTTTGGCACTTTTGTTGAATAACAGATGATTTTATCAATGTGACTTTACTCTGTGTATTATACTATATTACATTGATCTTCATGTTTGTTTCAGTGCCAGTACTATGCTGTTTTTCTTACATAGCTCTGTAGTATAATTTAAAATCTGGTATTGTGATGCCTTCAACATTGATCTTTTTTTCTCAAATTGTTTTGGCTATTCTTAGTATATTATATTTCCAAATAAATTTTAAAACAGTTTTTTTATGGTTCTAGAAGAATGTCTTTCGGAGGTCTTTCCATCCTCTAAGTTCTCCTATAATTTCTTTCTTCAGCATTCTATAATTTTCATTGTAGAGGTCATTCATCTCCTTCATTAGATTAATTCCCAAGTACTTTTTTGAGGTTAGGTGAATTAATAATTTTCCTAATTGCTTTTTCAGTATATTCATTATCGGAGTGTAGGAAAATGATTGATTTGTGTATGTTAATCTTTACTAAATGTGTTTATCAGCTCTAAAGGTATTCTGATGGAGTTTGTTGTGGTCTTCTAAATATAAGTTCATTTCATCAACAAAGAGATACTTTGAACTCTTCCTATCTGTATCCCTTTAATTTCCTTCTCTTTTCTGATTACTCTTGTTATATTTTTCAAGGACTATGTTGAATAGAACTGGTGACAGTGGTCATCCTTGTCTTATTCCTGTTAATACAGGAAATGCTTTCAGTTTTTCTCTATTCAGCATGATGTTTACCATGGATTTGTTATGCATAGCCTTTACAATGTTGAGGTAATCTCCTTTTATCTCTAGTTTCTCAAATGTTTTAAACATAAATGGGTCCTGTACTTTATCAAATGATTTTTCTGCATCAATTGAAGTAATCATGTGACTTTTATCCTTAACTCTATATGGTGAATTATATCTATTGATTTGTGCATATTGAGCCAAACTTGCATCACTACAAACCCACTTGATCATAGTGCACTATATTTTTAATGTGTTTTTGTTTTGCCAATATTTTGTCAAGAATTTTTGCATCTATGTTCTTTAAGAATATTGGCCTGGTGTTTTCTTTCCTTGATGTGTCTTTTCTGGTTTTGGTATCAGGATGATACTGGCTTACTAGAATATATTTGACAGTTTTTTTTTTCTCTCTCTCTATTCTATTCCCATGAATAATTTGAGAAGGATTGGTATTATTTCTTCTTTATAGATCTGGTAGAACTCAACTGAGAATCTATATAGTCCTGGGCTGTTTTTTATTGTTATTGTTATTGCTTTGATAGATGCTTCAATTTTGTTCTTTTAGCTCATTGAACATTTTAGCTATGAGCTTTCTACTTTCTCTGACATTTCCTCCATGGTAGTGTTAATGGAGTCATTTGTTGAAATGCTATTGTTTGTTGTTTTTTCCCTTGCTTTTTTGTATCACTTGTGTGTCTCTCCACCTATTAAGTAAGGTACTCTTCCATGAGCTTTCTTCTCTTAAGATCCCTGAGCTGGGTGAAATAAATATTAATAGTTTAACGCAATGTGTAGCCTCTGTTGTTCCAAGTGTCAGCACCAATTTGAGAGAAGCCATTGGACCCTATTACTACAATTACTTCAAAGCAAACCAACATACTATTCAAGCTTATGAAAAACACAATATTTGTAGATACGATTCTCCACATTTCCTCTAACCAAGGTATTAAACTTATAGTAAATTCTATAAAAGGTCAAAAAATTAGTTATTAAATATAGTAAATTGATATGATATTATATAGATGCTGAAAGTGAGAAGAGAAAAGTGAGACAAAAGTTTGAGAAAGAAAAAAGAAGAAATGATAGGAAAATGTGATATATACTACAGTAAGAGGGAGGAAAAGCTAGATAGAGATTTCAGTCACTAGCAGATAATGTAAGAGGGAAGAGAAGGACTAAGAGAGCAAATATAAACCAGGGTTATGAAAACCAAGAATGATTCCAATGAATGCTATAAACCATTAGAAGAAATAAAATAAAATTGGTTGAGGGCATAATGTTGGTTATTAGGTAAATCAAGATAAGAAATGATATATATTATCCAAATCGATGTTACAGTTATTTATAGTAAATCATATCAAGGTGAAGAACATTCTTATTAGGTCTTCATTTGAAATGGAATAGAATTTGGGACATTTAGAAGATGTCTGTCATTCTTTGACTTTGGATCCCTCCAGAGATGCTGTGGCACAGGAGCCACTCCTCTAGTGGCTATATTCCTCCCACCAGTTGGATCTCGTTTGTCAGTTCAGGGGCCTGTGGCTGTTGGCCATTTTTATCATGTACAGGAATTCAGGATTCAGGGCTCTGGGATGTCACTGCAATTTCTGCGGATCACCATGTACATATCCTCCTCTACAGAATCCTTTTTAAAGTAGCATAGAGCTTGGTGGCTCTTCACAAACACAGCTCCTGTGAATACTGATTCTTCATCAGTTATCTGTGGTGAAGAGCATTACCCTGCATGATGCAGCTAACCAGGGTACTATTCTTACAACTGAAAAAGATATCAGCTGATCTGCCTGGGTTCTGGCTTCCACTGCCCCAGAGTTTGAATGGTGGGTGCGGCTTTCCTTTGCTGACTGTGACTGAAGCAATATCCAGCCAGTGTGCAAACACTCACTGGCTATGGCCACAGGATAGTCTGGGTACTGTACGTCTCCACTTCCTTGGACCCAGGCAGTTTTCCACAATGGTCACAATGCAGGCCCCATCCCTTTAGGCTTACTGGGACTCAGGCAACTTCCCATCAGGACTGGCTTCCCACTGGCTGCAGCCACAAACAGGAACCACCCTTTTATGATGCTGGGGATTTAGGAAGCTTTCCACTGTGACGTTCCCCATGAAGGCTGTGGTCATGATCAAAGGGGGTCAACTTGTTCTCTAGGATTTCTGGAACTTAGGTAATTTCCCACAATGATATGCCTCCTTTTGGCTATGGCTGAGAGCTGAGGTGTCACTTATGCTGCTGGGGATACAGTCAGCTTCTTGCCATGACATACCTTCCATCAGTGGCAGCAATGATCCTGATGTTTTCTCTTTCCTCTGCCGGGGACCAAAATTGCCTTCCTGTTTAGATCAGAGCTGTTACTTCCCATCTGGATAAATTGTGGACTTCTGCTCTGTCTCTTGCCTGGGCTCCCAGGGAGGCTATAAATAACACTGGGTTAAACTAGCAGTAGCACTAGCACTGGGGGGGGGGGTCTGCTTCATCCCCTTCCCTTGCTTCTGATGAGGGGGAGGGATTTTCTTGGCTAGTAACTATCCTTCTACAAGTTTTCTATAGATGGATTCTTAAAAGCTCCCACTGTAGGTGAACTCCCTCAGTTTTAACTTGTTATTATTGGGAAGTGGAGAGATACAGTGTTGATTTAAAGAGTGACTGGTCAACGTGGGGTCCACAACATGATTGCACAGGCTGATATGTTTTTCTATTTATAATTTCATTTTTTTAAACTTCTTGATCTGTTTCAATGATTCCACTGCTCCTGTCATGTTTTAATTAGGTTCACTTTTCTTTCCAGTTGTTGTTAAGTATGGGAGCTTATGTGCTTTTCTTCTCCCTCTTCCCTAAAACTAAAAAATAAATATAAAAAAAAAAAGAACTGACAATCTCAAAGAATCTAGCTTTGCACATTAAGGAATAATAAAAAAGTAAAATTAAATCTAAAACTAGAAAAATAAGAAGATAATAAAATTAAAACAGAAATAAATGTTCTATTCTAGGAACAGAAAATGTATACAAATTTTTATTTATTTCTAGGAATAGAATAATAGCAAAAAAGAAAATCAGCAAAATTAGAAGTTGGATTCTGTCTGTGGAAAAAAAAAGTCAAAAAAATTCTTAGACTAAGAAAAAAAAGGAAAACATGCTAAAAAAAAGAAAAGATATGCTTAAATAAAATCAGAATTGAGAAAAAAATGCTTTATACTAGATGCCTCAGAAATAAAACAATCAACAGAAACTATTGTGAGAAAATAATATGCCCACAAATTTGATAACCTAGAAGAAATGAATAAATTTCTCGAAGTGTCCAAGCTGCCAAAACTGAATCTTGAAGAAAGAGAAAGCCTGAAATAGTCAATAATGAATAAGAATAATCAATTAGTAATCAAAAACTTCCCAAAAAAGAAAACAAGGACCAAATTGTTTCGGAAATGAATTTTACCCAGCTTTCCAGGAAGAATTAATAAAATTTCTTCCTAAACTTTTTCAAGGAATAAAAGTGGAAACCCTTCCAAACCTATATTATGAAAATAGCATAACCCTGCTAATGCCAGAAAGATAGCCCAAGAGGAGAAACCTATAAACCAATATTCCTGATTAAATAGACTTCCACCCTCTTTGCATCATGTCTGTTTAAATAGTTTGCCAATACTTTAAAATTGGGTGCTTCTCCTATTACTTTTAGCTTATCTATAACTTTATGTATATTTTTGTGATGCCATACTGCATCTTTATGTTCTTAGTCTTTAATACATCTTTATGTTACTGTATTCAGCTTCCAAGTATTTTTATGCTACTTCACTTGTATTAAAAAATCCCATGGCAACAACATTCTGCTCCTTTCCCTAGTCTCTGTGCTATTATTGTCCCACATTTTACTTTCATATTAAAATAATATTGTTATTATTTTTTCTTAAATAAGTATTTATCTTTTATAGGGGCTATTAAAAAAAACAAGGCATTTCTTCTTTATTCACATACTTGAAAGAATATGATACTGCATATTTGATTATTATAATTTATTAGCAAACAGGCTTATCTTTTGGTCTTTTACTGCCCATTTAACAAAATGTAATTTTTATTTCATTGGCTCTGATGAATTGGTTTTACTACCAGAATACTAAGATTCCAAGCATGTTGTGTATATTAAGCATGTAACATAAATAAAGCTAGCCTTATTTTCTTTACCTGGATAATGAGAAGTATGGAAGAGGTATAGTAATGAACACACACACATATATGTACATTATTAAATTTGGTATATATGAAAAACAAAACAAAGTATGAAATTATTTTTCCCGTGTGTGTGTGTGTGTGTGTGTGTGTGTATTTCATTCATGAGTTTGGGGAAATAAAAATGATGTTCTATTCAAATATCATTAAACTTCTAATATTAAAATTATTTTTTATACATCTACCTAAACAAAATTAATAGGATGACATAATACATAAAAATCATTCTCTTATTTTCTGTAAAGGATAAGGCCTCTTAAATTTAGCAATTTAAATGCAATTTATGGGAAATTATTAACTTTATGGCAACACAGAAATGGTTCTATAAACATTTTAAAGTGATAAAAATAAGATATAATAATATTGTGAAAATATACTAAAACAAAGTTTTTTTTCACGATAAGCAATCAAGTTCTATTTACTGCTCTGATCATGCCCTTGAACCTTTCTTATTTAGGCTGAAGAATGGTGAAATAAGTTTTGAACAAAATAGCTTTCATATTGAATTCATTCTGCACAATGAGGCTAGAAATATACATGGAGTAACTCAAAAGTGTAGAGAAGAAAATCTTTAGGATGAATGCTCGAATGCAATAATAATAATAACACATCAGAATTTAATAGGCCAAATAAAAATTATCATAACTAATAATATTGTAAATTATAATTATTTCCTAAATATAAATTCCAAATTTGGTTAGAAAATGTCAATGAAACATGTAGTATTTTGAACAATGGGTCATATCTCCTCCTGAAATAAGAAAATTAATATTATACAATGTTAGATAACATTAAACACTGTTTGGAGTAAAACCTGAATATATTAAATCCTTAAGTGTGACTTCCTATGGTTACAGAGAAGGAGACCTACCCACAGAGTCAAAGCAGTCACCTGGTTCTGAGTGACAGGTTCTTGTTATCTCACAAGAAGGATTCATGCAAGTCACACATACAGCAGGAAGGAGTTTCACTTGGGAGAAAATGAGGAAAAGCAAAATAAACATGTGGCACAGCATTAAGTGACCAGAACCATCTCTGAAGACAGCAGCAATGTTCTTATTTAATCACTGGTTCTAATTTTTATTTTTTATTATTTTTTAATATACAAAAACATCATGCAAGGCAATGAAATACAAAATTTGTCATGAAGTTCATGATACTTGTCTGAAGGTGCTATTTATTTGTTAAAGTTTGTTCAGAACATCATCAATATCTTTTTCTTGGGGCAAAAGAAAAACAACAATGAAATGTGCATAAATCAGGGGTTTCTAAAAGCTTTTGAGTAACTTTGTCTTTTTCTATGCTCTTGTAACCCTCCCCCCACAACTAAATATTTAATTTCTTCATGGTATTTGCTTTTAGTGAATTTCCCAGTAGTTGCAAAGGATGGTTGTCACATGGCTTGAAACAGTAGTTCCCATGGTATTATAAATAACTATAGCTGAGAGATGTTCTAACAAATCAAGTCCTATTTTCCTGAAGATTGTCTGCTTGGAAAAGGTTCCACTGACAGTAAGTAATAGTGCCCTTGAGGGTTTAACATTATCCATGGGGGAGGGGAAGGTTGAAAATTTTGGCTCCTATTTTCCAGGTGCTTGTCTGTCCCATGAAACTTCTTTTCTTAATGTGTGTGCTGATGTATTCCCTGAATATCACTGCCCTTCATTATCCTTCCCCTACCAACCAGCTCTTGACTGCCTAATCTACCTAACACTATGATGATTAATTTTGTGTCAACTTGACTGGCATCAAAGTTTCCAGGTTAAACATTTGCTCTGCGTCTCTAAGAAGATTTCCAGATGACATTAGCATTTGAGCCAGTAGAAAACATAAGGTGAGTTACCCGGCCTGTGTGGGTGGTCCTTGTCTAATCCACTAAAAGGCTGCATACAACAAAAAGAGTAGAAGAAAGAATTCACCTCTCTTGTTTCCTGCCTGCCTCTTTGGGCCAGGATATCTCATTTCATTTTTCCCAGTCCTTGCAGTGGATTTATATCATTAGTTTCCCCGGTTCTCAGACCTACCAGATTTCCTGGTCTGCTAGCTGCAGATAGCAGATCATGGGAATGCTTGTTCTCCCTTATTGAATTAGTTCTATTTCTCTGAAAATCCCCATAAACCATGTATATAACTAAACACTACTTGTTGATTATATAACCTTGCATATCCGCAATACACAAAAAGTATGGTTCATTTCTAGCAAAAAAATACAGATAAACTATGGTTAAATATATCCTAAAGTCTTAAGGAAAAACAATGTTTTTATTTGTCTTTATTGTAACTTTGTACCCTGATTAAATAAACTTTAAGCATAACTATCTTACTGATGAGTACTTCCCAGTTGTTTGGTTTTTACTTTATAAATGCACCAAAGAGCCCAGGTTTTTTACTGGGTTTTTATACTTCTTCTCTATGATTACCTGATTTCTTTTTTAAGATCTGAAGGCTTATAGCTACTGAAGAGCAAGATTCCCAACTTATTTCATGATGGGAATATGTTGCAAGACATCTGTTTGTATTGCAAATTTAGTAAAGTTATCTTATTAGCAATTAAAAATTTATTAAAATACAAAGTTCCAACTCTGTAGGCAATCAGGGTGAGTGGTATCTGTAAAGTCAGGAGACTTTCCGTGTTTTTCTTTTCATCTAAGAACAGAATTTAACCACTCTACATATATATGCAAATAATTCAGCTAAAATATATTTATCATTTTCCCTGTTATGTGTAATCTTATAATCTCTAGATTATTAATTTTATTGAGTACAGATGATTAATAAACACATAATTAAATTATTTGCATATTTATGGCATTATAAATTTCACAGTATTTTGATTCTTAGACTTGCTGAAGAACTAAATCAAATAGTGGATATAAATTGTCATGTATTTTAGACATTCATTTTAGTTTTCTGATGTAACCCATCTTCCATCATTTATTATTTTCTATCGATATTCACTTTATGTCAACTAATTGAAGAACTATAGTGTTCATGGTACAGTACTAGGTATTACGGTGATTTTATCAGTCATTATGAATTTAAATAGTGATTATGATGGTTAATCTTGATTGTTAATTTTATTGGATTGAGAGGTGCCTAGGACATTACAAATGCACACTTCTGGGTGAGTCTATGATGGTGTTTATAAAGGTGGTTGGCACGTGGGACGACAAAGTGAAGTGCGGAGATCTATTCAAAATGAGAACTACCCAATAGTTGAGAGAGCCTGGACAGAACAAAAGTGAAAGAAGCAGCAGTCTTCCAACCTGTGTAAATTCAATTTTTCTTGAGTAGGTGCATCTTTTGCTGCTGGCATTGACTGTGGACATCAGACTTTAGCTTCTCAGTCCTTCAGCGTGGACTCACAGCAGGGACTCCCAAGGGAATTTCAACCAGGACTTCAACCTCAGCTGGGACAATATCATTTGGCCCCCATCTTCTGAGACTTCCAGCTTCCTGGACTGAGCAGATGCTTGTTTCTCTTACTCTGCAGCATGCAGGAGGATACTGTGGGACTGACTATTCAACATCTGATCATGTAAGTCAAATCTAATAAGACCCCTTTTGCAGTCATACATACATTCATTCATTCTAGTGTTGCTAGAGAATCCTGGCTAAAACAGTGACTGGCAAATTGTACTGGTTTCTTATTATTTTAACTATTACAAATTTGGAAGATTCAAATAAAATAAATTATTTTCTATATTATTTGTTCTTATACTTCTAATGTCTGAAGTCTGAATGAGTTTCCCTTGGAAAAAATCAAGGTGTCAGCAGGGCTCATTCCTACAGGTTCTAGGTGAGAAACTGTTTTCTCTGGTGTTTTCTGGCTGGTGGGCCCCATCTCCCATTTACATAGTCAGTGATCTAGTCTTTCTCACATCACATCACTCTGACATTACTTCCCTTGTCAAATATTCTTTGATTCCTAATGACATGTCTGCCTCCCTTTTCCACATTTTAAAACCCCTGTGATTCTACTGGTTTTATCTGAATAATCCAGGATAATCTTCTCATCTTAAAGCCAGCTGGTTAAGAACTTTAATTCCATCTGCAACATTAATTCTCTTTTGCCATTTAATAATATATTCATGAATTCAGGAGATTAGTATGTGGGCATCTTTAGGGTACCATTATTCTGCCCACTGCACATATGCTAAATCTTGATGCAACTGATGAAAATTTCAAGATTAATAGGTCAGATATTTTTTAGATAAAAGCAATTTTAATTATTTCTTTGAATCTCTATGTTCAAAAAAAGCAGATGACTAAATATATATTATATAGTTGTCTGTATATATACATATAACATTGTGTATCATATATGGGCATATATATATCCACCTATAGATAGATAGATAAAAATTATCTTCTAAATCATTCAAACCTTAACCAAATAAGGAAGAATAATGATGACAGAATTTAACTCCTTAAATATATGACTTAATAAATATTTCTCTACTAGTAACTTTCCTAAACTAGAAAATCTATGTTGTGAGCCATCCATGGGCTGTGTGTGTGAACTATGCCCATTGGAGCTATATGAGGGGACAGGTCTGGCATTGCATGCTGATTGGGCTGTGCAACACAAGCATGCCTTTCCTCTCGCTCTGCCTCTGATCCCACATAGCACCTGAGATGCTTGTGACTTATCAAGATGTCAATCAAGCTGCTGACCACAAGACATCACAAAGCAAGACTCCACTTTTAAAATCTTATCCCTTGCCTTACTTGGTGAAGAACATTCCATGGAAGCTCCTTTGTGTGCGCCCCCTATAAAATAAAGAGATTCCAGGTTCATGCTCTCTTTCTCAGCTGACCCTTAAGGGAAGCATTGAGTTGTTATGGCCAGTCTTTACCCTTTCTGATGACCTGTAAGGACATGCTAGTTATGCTAGTTATTCTGCATACAAATGATAAATGGACAAATTGTGGTAGTCTCCATATTATTCTATATGACAACATCTAAAAGTACAGTCTTGCTGAAGACTATTTCTAAGTATTATATTTTAGTTTTTTTTTCTTTGTTTGTTTTTTGTAATACTGATGGAACTGAGGAACACTCTACCATTGAGCTATGCCTCCAGTTCTTTCTATTATTTATTTTGAGACAGTTGTTTAGGCTGGTGTACTCTTAAGTTGCTGGGACTACAGGCATGTATCACCTATCCTGGCTTATTCCTAGGAATTCTTTATTATACCATTTTCTTTATTCCCTACATACTAGCTAGTGGAATTTTAAATTACCACATCCATGTTATGTTTTCTTTCTCACTCTTTTGGACTACATGTTTCTTAAGGGATGGAGACAAACTGTGATAACAGCTGGAAGCCATATTTTTTTTCTCAATTTTTCTTTTTTCTTTTTTTGGAGGTAGAGGTAAATGATACATAAAAATGATGGAAACAAGTAGTTTATAGTTTGACTTATATACTACTGTGCTTCTACTGGTCTGTTATCCCTGGGACACTAACTGACATATAATACAAAACTGATTACTAAAGCTATTAATTCCATTTTGAATGTGACTTTTGGAAAGTTTCTTGTGGTGGTTCATTTTCAAATTAGAAGACCCTTGTATTTATGTTTTGTTAAGGAAAATAAGGTCTAGGAACCAAGGACTCTAGAGTAATTTAAAATGAAAATGTAATAATTCCTCTGATATTTGTACTAAAAACAATTAATTTAACTCTTTTCTTTTAAATAAGTGAACCATTTTTATGTTTTTTCATTAAGATATTTTATTGTTTATTAAAGTAAGATACAAAAATAAAATTAATCAGATAATATATTTAAAATTTAACTTTAGAAATACAAATGTCAATTATCAATTATTTAGACTACTTAGGTCTCCTTAAAGTATAGAAAATTATTTTATTGCTTTCACTGAACTTGTAAACTTGATTTGGGCTTCCTGGTGGGCTTCCTTTAGCACTATTGCTAAACTGTGAATTAATAATCTTCACCTCACTATCAAAATATGACATAATCTGCATTCTTTTGCAACAATAGATATAGTGGCTACTGAGAAGAGAATATGCATCCTTGATAAATATTGTATCTTGCAATTTTAGATGAGGAACACAAAGTCTTTGATAGTTGCTTTCTTTTCATTTACTCCAGGATCTCACCTCATAATTAGTGCTTAAACATTTTGAAGAAAAACAATTAATTTAGGTAGGTGCATGTCGAAGGAAATTGCCCAGTACATAATTGCATAATGTACTGATATCAGTATGCACATAAAGATCATTTTAAGTTCATTGAACTTAAAGCATAGATTTAGTTGAGTGAACATAAATGTAGTTTTAATCCAGTTTTTTAACCACTATTCCCTTCCTTTCTCAAGTGTTCAATGAACTGGCATTAAATTGCATGACTGTGAGAAAAATTGTGAAAGGCATAATTACTGCATGCATTAATTTCAACAATATTTACTGTTCTTCATTTGGGGATGTAGGTCAGTGTATCAGCACTTGTTTGGCACGTATGACTTTCTGGGATTGATCCTTAGCACTTCAAAAAATATACTGAAGGGATTGCATATTTCTAAAAAGTTTTGATAATCTGGTTAAGGAATGGGAGAACACAGAATGTGAAAAATAAATTCTAGCAGCAACATTTAGTATAATAATTCAGTAGTCTATAATTATTTACTTCTAAGTAAATATCAATAAAATAAATAGTCTCAAAAGATTTATAAATTTGCTCTAGAAGAATATCTCAAAACATATGCCCCTGTGTTATGAAGGTTAACTGTGATATTAGTATTATAGATTATTTCATTGGTACTCTTTAACATCCAATTTTTTTTTTAATTTTAAATGAAATAAATGTAGAAGCCAGTTGATTTAATAAGGCCTAAGTAAATCAATAAACCACTTTCTCTGGCTCTTTATTCCTGTTACTTCTATGCATTTAAACAGTGTTTTAGATTTAAACCCCTGTATCTCCTTTGATTTCTCATTCTTTTCCAGTGTCTATTTAAACATCAATGTCAAGTTATTTCTCTTTCCTATTTTTGCTGCCAAGTTTATACATTTATTTTTTGTTAAATGACTATAGTAAAATTTTCCTAGCTAGACACCTATCTAGTATCTCCTGGCTCCCCTCTATCCTAGTGTAAACATCATCAGACATTAAAATTCTTAATCATGATCCTGTTTCCATGGTTTCTTTGTTCTAAAATTATCCATGGTTTGCCAATACTTTACAAAAAAAATCAAATTATCTTATGCTAACTTATAAGATTACTACAATCACATACCAAAACATTTTAGAGCACAAAACAAAATGTATATAAACTTTTCTGTAGCCACAATACAGTTTGAAACCACCTTTCCACAATTAGGCTAAATTGCACATTTAAAGGCATTGTTCTCCATTAGTCTGCACTCACTTAAGACATTGTCCAAAAGTTGGACTTTCCCAGTTCACCTACACTTCTGATCAACTAGCAACAAAATTGTCGTTTCCCCACTACCACCTTCAGTTCAATAATTTGCTAGGACATCTCAGAGAACTCATGAAAGTGATATACTTTGCATTAGGGTCTTATTACAGGAGAAAGGATAGAAATCAGAGCCACCCAAAAACACAAGACACATTAGGGGAGGCCTGGGAGGTTCTCAGAGATAATTTCCATGTCCTCTCTCTGTGGCATCTAGATCCATCACCATAAAAGCACACTGATGATTAGTTACAATGCACATGGAGTATTGTCAGTATAAAAGCTTATCCGAGCTTTGACCTACCATGATAAGAATGTTTATTACAATTTCATTACATAGGTATGATTAATTGAACTGTCACCTGCATAGCTCAAACCCTAGTCTTCTGCCAAAGACAAGACAAATATCACATGGCTCAAGGCCCCAAATTTTTAATCGCATGGTTGGTTTTTCTGGCATGATCCTCCTTATCATGGGCAATGTTGTTAGCATAAATTCAGGCATGGTGTAAGGTTACTGTTTTGAATAGCAAAAACACCCCAGTTATTTGGGCTATTTCCAGTATGTAAAAGCCCCCTCTTGGAACCCAGAGAAAATACCAAACAGATAATTATTGTAAACAAACTAAACCATTTCCTTTGTCGTCTTTCCCATTTCATCTCAATCCAATGCTTTCATGTCTCCACCTATGGAAATGCTACCTTTCTTTCCTTCAAACTCATCACAAACTTTGCTTCTTCAGTAGTACATGCTATGATGACTCCCACTGTAGCATTTTTTAACTCTAGATGTTTTTGTTTTGTGACTCTTATTGTACTTGCTGCCTATAAATAAACATTAAAATTATATACTAATCTATGGACTACTTTATTTTTTATAAAGAACATGCAATTCATTTTTATATTTCAATAATATTCAACAAAAGATTATTCATGTAATACCTACTGAGATATTTAATGATATTCATATCAAGTAGATCATTGCTTTATGACAAGCATTGGATAAGCAAAAAAAAAAAAAAAAAAAACACCACTCCACACACAAGTAATAATAGGGATTTCTTATTGTCAGGTGCTTTCTCTACTAAAAAGAGGGAAGTCTCATTGATAAAGGATAATTGGACCATAGTTCTACAGAGAAATCTTACATATGCAGGAAAATAGCTTAAATATTACTTAGGGGAAATTCTGTTTTTTTTTCTTAAATCTTTGTGGAAATTTACCATTTGAAATTCAAGTCTCCTACGTGGGTTTTTCAATAGAGAGGGACAGAGTTATTGCTCCTTCTCCTTTAAAAAGCCATAGTCTAGTTCACTGGGAAACCTGCTGATAATATATATGACAAGTTTGGTTGGTCTGCTGTAAGTCCCAGGTTGTTAGGTTGTCTCAAAGCTTAATGGTGCTTACAACTTTATAGGATTTTAGGGCTTCTGTCCAAGCAAATAATTAATTCCTTTTCAACAGATATTGTTGTTATCTTTTTAGGTGACAGAAAGTAATAATAATTTATTTGCCTCTGAAGTGCCTAGTGAGTTGAAGTCAGCTGGCTGTTTGGCATAGCTGATATCTGGCATAGTTAGGAGGACCAAGGGAATCTGAATACAGTTATTTATTGTGGTTGGTGTCAGGATCTACTTGTTCATCTTACTTAATTATGTACAAAAACCTTTCACACTTATTCTTGTGGTGCATTATACATGGAATACAGTTTTTTTCTCAATTAATGAAACTGTGTAAAATATTGTGTCTCTAAATTTCCTAATTTTGTACTTTATATTAAAGGTGTTTTCAAACTAGAAAATACTGACAAGAACATAAACTCATGACTTTTGTTTATATGAAAGAGTTAGTGTATGTAGGCACAGGAATAAATTCCTTAAGCTTTGTGAGCCAATTTTCTTATCTGTAAGCTTAAAATGATAAACCTTTCCACAAAGCTTTGTTGTGAATAAGAAATGTGTTCTGCATCAAAAAGACACAAGTGAATTGTGAATATTTAGCATACAATCAAAATATCTTAGCCTCATCACAAGTTCTGAACAAGATAGGTATTAAATTCTGCTTTTTAAACATTATAATAAGTCATTGTTATTTCAGCTGAGAGTTTAAGAAATTGTAAACTTGTATGTACTTAGATACCTCCTTATTATCTTATTATTTTTCCTCAGAAGAATGTATTCTAATTATTCACAGAACCAGGTACTATTCACACATAAAAAGGACCTGACTAGGATGAATCATTACCTTAGGACTGAAAATAAAATACCTTTTTACAGAGGAAAATGTTTGCAACTGAGCAAGCTGTGCACAGCGGCTAATGGAGGTGGTATTCAGAGGAAAAGATATGTTTAAAAATATCTTTCTAAAAAAATGGGAGAATAGAAAGAATAGAAAAATTCCCTAAGGATGCAGCAGGCAATAAAATTTGAGTCTGATAATGAGAAAGGCTATGGAAATCAGTGAATAAGAAAAGGTCCCTGATTAATGGTGTCCACATGGTTTCTCTAGATTCATTTGACATTTTTCTATGTAGAGCATCCAACTTGAAATCAGGTTAGAACCATAAAATATACAGTTGTATAGTTCTTTTACTTTCTGGTTTTCATTCAATGGCATAGATGGATTTCAGAAAATGTGTGTAAAATGGAGAAAAAAAGCAGCACCAATAAAACTATATGTAATTTTCTAGAGTAGTGTCAAAAATTCAGTTGCAAGGAAAAAAAAAACAAGATTCATTTTTAAAACCTTGTGTTTTTATCTATGAATATTTATTTTGACATCATATATCTCAAGAATATGCCATAAGAAAATTAAGGAAATAGTATTATTCATTCTGTCATTTCAATCACAATAAAACAGTTTTAATACTTATAATTTTACCAAGAAAACCATTTACAAATCATGGGGAATACATAGGGGGGAAATTCCAGCTTTCAAGTGCATGTAGTGGGAAAAAATTGGTAGTTTGTATCCAGTCTCACGAGTATTCATGACTTAAAACCTTACCTAATATTAAGATTTTAATCAAATTTAAAAATCCAAAGTAATAATGTTGTTATATCAAGTCAATCCAAAGCAGTATCACTATTAGCGTTCATTTATTAGAAATTTGATGTTCCCATTTACATTTCTTACATTGCAGGTACATTTGTCATATAATCTACCCATGAGAATGTACTATTTTGTGACTTTCTAATAATATCTTTTGCAGATAATAAAAATTAAAAAACCTTACAGACTAATATATATTTTCATCATAAGCTAGATTTTCATTTTCAGTAATTCTGGGGAAGGTTTTTCAAATTACATGCATAATCTTGTTGACTTATTTTTGGTTAAAGTTCTTAGGCATTAATCAATTTCAATACAAATATTTAAATGATACACAAGGATATGCCCTACATAAAAAAAATCCCTGTAGCTTCTTTCGCACTTGTATTCAGAAAATATATTATGTGTTAAAGAATCATAAAAAGTTGAAGGTAATTTCATCATTCATACAAAAAATGGCACTTACTAAATATTCTATATTTATACTGTTTGCAAAATGAAGAAATATAGAAAATAAACATGGTTATGTGTTTTAAATTTGAATAATATGTGTGAATTTAAAAATATTTTGGAGAATCTTGTGCATTATCTTTTATTTCAGTCTGTATACTCTTTTTAAACCTTTATACTCTCATATCCATTATAATAATTATATTTTCTAAAAATGTCAATTTATTCAAGAATAATTATGAAAACCATATATTGTTTAATCTTAAGGGGAGAATAATTTTCAGTTTTAATGTTTTTTAGATACCCTTGCATTTGCCAACTTTAGCACAAGAGAAATATGCAGACCCATTTCTAGCAGTGACAATAAAGTGTCACAGCCCTGACTTGATCTGTTATGCTTGTAAGATGTGTTTGTTAGTGTGTAGAGGGAGATTGGAGCCCCCGGGGGGCCAGTGAAAACCTGAGGAATAGGTGTATAGTTTTCAATTTGATACTCTTGATATTTTTTCAATTGTTTCTGTCCAAACAAGATTAGGAGCCACATGTAATGACCTTTTCAATATTTTATATTTCAAAACTTAGAATATCAATCTGCTTCATTTTATGTTTGGAGTTTGGCCTTTTTGTTTGTTTGATTTTTCAAGGAAAACTAAGATTACATATTGGCTGAAACCATGCTATAGAGGTTGAAT
This sequence comes from Urocitellus parryii, assembly GCF_045843805.1. Lineage (NCBI taxonomy): Eukaryota > Metazoa > Chordata > Mammalia > Rodentia > Sciuridae > Urocitellus > Urocitellus parryii. The sequence goes on along the minus strand of NC_135534.1, from coordinate 86,745,294 downwards.
AATGTTAAGTGTTGGAAATTAATAATTCTAGTAACTTTTGCAGTTTGCCTGACGCTGATACTGTTGTCACAGGAGCTGTATAACTTACTCTTGACTTAATATAGCTCAGAGGTTCAGAGGAGACTAGAGGTGAAAGTGGGCACAGTCAATAGTTCTGAGAGTTGATAGGTTTTTGTTTGTTCTTGTTTTTATGTTTGTGATGAGAGTATCTAAACCAGGGCCTTATGCCTGCTAAGGACACACATTCTATCGATGGCTACATCCCCAGCCCCAGGGAGTCAATGGTTTTGAAGCTGTATGTGAATGCATTTTCATAGCAGCATTTTAATAAAATCAGATTCACAATATTGTAATTTCTCTTACAGTAATGTTAAAGAGATCCTTTGCTTTTCCTTTTATTACTTTCATGTCCTGTGATAAAAGCTAAGTGGAAACTACAACCACCCAATGCAAGTAACACTGCTAATATACCAAGACTTTCAGTAAGGAAGGTTTGAGACGCCCAATAATAAAAGGAACACAACTAGCAGAGGTAATTATTGGGGGCAAGGGGATCATACAGCAGAAGACAGAGTTATAAATCAAAATGATGACTGTATATGATAGGCAGAAGTGTAAAATAGTCCCATGGTCCAGCTCCCAGATGTCCTTGTTGAATGTAAGAGAGACTACGGATATGATGGATCTCCTTCTCATGGGTAGATTACATTATATGACAAAGGTAAAGGAATTTTGTAGAGTTCATCTAAAAGTGGATTACTCTACTAGTTCTGACTGAGAATGTTCTTAGAAGGGGTGTAAACTCTTCCTTGTGAGACAGTCTTCTTCTCACTTTGAGAAGTAATGTACTGTGTTGAAAAGATGCTACTCTGGTAAGACCTATGGGTGGTATCTAAGAGCTGAGAGTGACCCTTAAAACCAAGACATGATAAGAAAGTGGAGACCTTAGTCCTATAACTGAATGTAACCAAATACTTCCAACAGCCTCATGAACTTGAAACAAAGCATAGAGTGATGGAAAACAAGTGAAGTTTGGCTGGATCCTTGGTTTCATCCTGTGAGATAAACTTAATGTCTGAAAGACAGAACTGTGAGATAAATGAATGCTTTAATGTTACAATATATTAAATCTGTCGTAGCTTGTTATGTAACAATATAAAACTAATGTTCAATATGGCTGTTATGGAAATGAAAGAGGTAATAGTTGCATGCTTTCCTTGCATTTCCATGGTATATGTATATATAGAGACATACATATAATTTATATGATATATATATATGTTATATGATATATGATATTTTACCCTCCTCATTCCTGTTATATACCATATATTAATATTTCATACTTACCAGGTATCAAAGACATAGTGGGTCAGTTTAACGTGGAATAAACATTGCCCACTTATGACAAAAGTAACATAAATCATTGAATATTCTCCTTGAAGAAAAAATTCACATCTGTTTTCCTAAACAAGGTATAGTAAAAACCTGTTAGGTAGAGACATATCTTGATATTACTTCATTTTGAAGTTAACTATGACTCCAAATGAGGCATGAATGACAAACTGAAAAATGTTAGATTATAGTCAGATGTTACTAGGAACATAATGGAAACAGGGAATCATGTTTCCCACAGTCACCTTCCCAATAGCACTCTGGGATCGAGTTGGCCACAAGAAGACATTGAGTGATATATAGAAGGTAAAAATAAAGAAAAGTCACACCTCTCTTGAAGATTGTAATGATAAGATATGTGGTTAGAGAGACACAGATGTATCCATTGGTTTCAGGTCATCCTCTCTTCTCATCATACATCTTATTTTTTCAATTGTTATCTCTGCTGATAAGCAGCATCCCCAGGACCACTCCCAGATTCTTGGATGCAGAGCACAGATGTTTTAACTTTATAGAAATAGTGATTCCCTGGGCTGGGCCTGGGGCTCAGCAGTAGAGCACTTGCCTGACATGTGTGAGGCCCTGGGTTCAATCCTCAGCACCACATATAAATAAATAAAATAAAAATATTGTGTCCACATACAGCTAAGTATATATATATATATATATATATATATATATATATATATATATATATATTATAGATTTTAAAAATGAAATAGTAATTCCCTTGCAGATTTCTCCTTGAGCTCCTACTTAACACTCCCACTTTGGTGATCTAGCACATTTGCTAATCAGATGTTCCATGAAAGCTCAGAGTTCATTTCCTCATCCTTTTTCTGATGTGATAATATTCCTTCTATACCTTCACTTCTCCTGAGCTTTCCATGTTTGTGTAAGGTATAATAACCAAAATAAAAAACAGTCCATAACATTCACAGGAGCTCTGCTTCTCTGACTGAGCCACAACTGAAATAGTAGCACTAAGGCTGGGGATGCAGCCCAGTGGTAGAACACTTACCTACCATGCATGAGACCCTAGGTTTGACAACCAGTACTGCGCGCACACACACACACACACACACACACTCACACATACACAGACACAGTGACACACAGAGGAACATCTTTAAGTATTTTCACTGTCTCATAGTAGAGGAAACAATGAAATTGTAACCGTTGGTAGAAGCTGGACAAAAGACTTAAGGAAGCCCATATTCTATTTTACATGTATAAAGTGCTGGCCTGTACTATAAATATCCAAATTCATTGCTCTAACTCTTCAGAAAAAATGTTGCCTCCTTTATGTTTGTGGTCATTTAAGAGAATAAAAGAATTGCAGTGCTAGCTTGCCAGTGAAATATGCACAGAAGGAAATAAAATGTATGAGAGAGGAAATAAATACAGAGAATGCTGCAGAAATAGCTTTAGGCCAAAAGGAACTAGGAAAACATTAGCATCCTGCTCTTCAAAGGTCAGCTGCAGACATCCATATAGCCTCACTAGATTTTAATTCATATCACAGTTATTTGAAAATAGTTGATATCTTTCTAAGTTACTCCTTTTTTTACATGCATTCAAGTGGCTAACTACCCATCTGTCCCCTGTAACTCACACCATGTACCTTAAGCAGTGTCTTGCACATACTGATTCTAGTGGATCCATGTTGCTTTTGTCTGATAACATACTTCTGAGGCTGGCTACTCCTCTCGATTCTCAGGATTCTTAATGGCCTGTCAATCACTTATGTCCCCTTTTGTGTGTTTGTGTGTGTGTGTGTGTGTGTGTGTGTGTGTGTAGAGAGAGAAAGAGAGAGAGAGAGAGAGAGAGAGAGACAGAGACAGAGACAGACAGAGACATAATAAAAGAGACAGATAGAAAGAGAGGAAAATGTGATACCATAATTTGGAATACTGTGCTAAAAGTACTCTACCCTCAGTTTCCACATTTGTTTTGTTAATTCATATCTTCTAACATGCACTTAAGTCCTATTCAACATGAACAGAAGTGGGGCATTGTAATGATGGATCCTAAATTACAGAATTGATTGAGTGTGTAAATGAAAAATGTGCAGTTGTAATTTGTGAGACATTTTATCAGGATTCAGAATAAACTATTTAGATAAGTAAAAAAAAAAGTAACTATTTAGATAGCTTGTTAATAAATTTGTCTTGAACTCTCTTGGCTACTTCTTATTGTCTTCAGTTTCTTTTAAAATTCTAAAGAGAAGGAAATAATGTGTTGCTACTTTGAAATATGGCACATTATTCCTAAAATTAAAGAACTAAAATACTAATAAGTTTAGTGTTCCCTCATAGACTTGTAAATCTGCATTTTAAGCAGACTTCAATGTGTTGATGGGAAACAAAGTACAGAACACTAGGGCATGAAATGAACAAGGAAACGCTGTAAGCTGAATTTCCACCCCAGTTTTCCTTGTTGAATTCAGAGAAATACAGGTTTGTCTTACTCTTTTAGTCCTCAGCCAGAGGAATTTTATTAGGCCGAGAGCTTTGGAGTTTACCACATGAAGTATTGCTTCTAAAAGACAGAAATATTATTGTTACTGTTCAAAATCAAGAGTTGGGCCTTTATTCAATCTCTGCCTTTGGTTGTACCTCTGAGGTAAGTAAGAACGCTGGCCAAAGACTGTTTTCAATACATATATTACTACAGCAAGCCATATTAATGGGTGATTTTTAATATTCATTTCTCAAAGCATCCTCCAAACCCAGGAGATTAAGGTAGTAGACAGAAATATCTGAAGAGTTCCCCAAAGATAAATCCAACTTTCTGCTTTTCTCAGGTCCATTCTTGGAGGGACATAATCAATGAATAGGACCTCAATTACCTATGTTGAGAAGCCCAAGAGAGGTCACTTCAGTATCTATGAAGGAAATCCTTATTGAACCCATACAGTTTATGTTAAAAATAATAAATGCCTTATGTTATTCTTTTTCTCTTCTAAATTATTTCATATTGATTATATATCACTGTGTAGGGTAGTTATAACTCCTCCTCAACTCTGAAGTTTCAAATAACTTGAAGTTATTGAACAATCTGACAAACAGATCAGCAGAAGAAAAGGTATAAAAGTGTAAGTTGTGCTTATACGTGGGAATCTCATGAAATACAGTACTCAAGAAGGAGAAGCCAGCTATTAAGTTTAATGTCCTGAGCTACAGAAAGAACTAGTGATTTGGGGCTTCTGGGAAGATTCTCCACAGGGAATGGAGGGATGACGTGGGGAACAATTGTCTGGTCACACAGATGAGATCTTTAGGTCACAGCCCTCAGAAGAAAAAGTGGTCACCTGAGTGTACATTTACTTTCTTTTCCTATGATGTGATCCTTCCTTGATATGTCTTTAGGCAGATAAAATAAACACAAAGAAGACCTCTTCCTGCATATGCCCTTCTCTCTTATTCCTAAAACAGCATATCCAAATATTATACTTTGGGGAATGATCTGGTAGAGTCCCCAAAATAGTGGACTTATTTATTTAGTCAGTAGACTGCAAGATTTCAAAACAGGATCACCACAGAATTAGAGATGTATCTTGAACTTACCTTGTCATTGCTTATCACCATGGATTGAAGAATAATTTGGTTTAATTCTGTTGTGAAGACAAAACAAGCATGTTCTCTATTCTACACTTGACAGTTGCATTACAATAAGTGCTGTAGCTGTATACCTATTGCTAAATGTGTGGGAATAAGGAACCTCATAAGTGATGAGCAACAAAGAGTTGTCATATTCTGCAGGTTTATCACTGAGTGTTAGAACTTCTTACCAAGCCTGTGGAGAGATTATACTTAAAGACCAAGTCCTGCCAAATCTAAAAAAAAGATTCCTGATTATAGTGATCTCACCCCTGAAAACAGCACTATCCAAAAATAAATCCTCCCTTGGAAGTCTGAGAAATGAGCTAATAAAGTTTGCTTGCTAAATGTACTTTTTCCATCTTATGGTTAATGTATTATGGCATAGATAGTTCACAAAATGGCCTTAATAAAATAGGAACACAGTGTATCCACAGTGTGACCAGAGATAACGGACTATAGATAAGTGGTCCACTGAAATGTGACTTTGGATGGCCTGCTTTTTAAGAAAGAATCATGTGCACTTTTCCTGTACTGAATAATCAGAGGCATTTTCTGAAGTAATAACTTTAGTCAGGAATCTGCAGTCTTGTAGGTACTCAGAGTATACAACTACTTAATATTAATCAAATTCTCTGTGATTGGCAGTGTACTTTGTGCATTATAAAATTCACCTTTAAATTCCTAGGAATCTGATATTTTTCCTGTTCTTTCTAAGCACATGAGATAGTGGCTTAAGATAGGATATATACTATTGGAAAAAAATTCCCCAGTAGGTAGGCTGTAAGGAGAAGAATTGGTACTATATGCTTAAGGATGATTGTAAAGCAAATGGCCTTAGAAGATAGAGATATCATCTCCCACCTGAGCAAAAGTCAGGTTCTTTTTAGTTGTCCACAATGATAAATATAACTTCTCCCAGTGGGGAAAGGTTGGGCAAGCTTGAGTGCAGCTCATTTAAAAAACTGAGGCTCCCAAAGTTTTGCCGTTTTAGGCTCAAATGCAAATGCATGAGGTGGGATGCAGAGCACAGTGAAGATGTGGAGGGGCATGTAGCACAGACATGAGACTTTACTGTCACTGCTCCTGGAAACATGATGTCCTCCATGTCTGGTTGGAAATCTTTCTTTCTTTCTTTTTTTTTTCCTTCCAGCCTCTATGGAACACTGGCAGGCTTACTTGTTCATTCGGATGTTGGGTAAAATCCACAATCATAATTCTTATCAGTGTGTTTAACTCTCCCCAGAGAGAGTCAGCAGAGAGCCAGGTTTTCAACCAGAAATACCTGTCTCCAGATCCCTTCTTTATTTAACAGCTACACTGCACTGGTTCCTATAACCATCACAGAGTGTTATTATAAAAATATATTAGTTTATTAAGCTTTAACTGCATAAATAAATAATTGTATTAGAATAATGCTATTTCTATTTCTACTTGTAATTCTACCTCAGTACAAAAAAGAGGAATATAAATCAAAGCTCTCAGAAAATCCTTTCATCACCTTGAAGAGAATGTGAAACAAAGATATAGCTTTAGAAAAGCAATTTATCTCTATAATAACATCTTGAGAATGCATCTATCAATTTGGAGGTTAGCTTTGTGAAGTTTCAAAAACAGAGAGACAAAGAGAGCTCTTGAGATGGAGGGTAAGTTGGGTGATTTAGTAAAATAATGAGTTTACTAAGAAAAGAAATGGTATTCATAACTGAGAAGTCATAAATGGAGTGCTTGAGAAGCTTACCTCACAGTGGCTGGAGGAGGATAAAAGATACACCTTAAACAGGCTGTATTTTGTTATTTTGACATTTGCAAATTTGTACTGCCTTCTGAAACCATATAATTGTTTACAACTAATAAACTCTAAGTAAACAATTAGCCTAGAATTCCACCAAACAAGTTCACATACCAATTTGTATCAGATTTTATTTACTAAATTTATAAAGGAGTTTTCTCTCCTCTCCCTCACTTCCACCTTTTGAGGGTAGTCCTTGCCCAGTGGTCCATATTAATCGGATTTTATGTCAGTACTCAAGTGTGAAGAATATTTTGCATAATTTCTTCTGGTAATAAAAATCTAAATTATTATCTATGCTTTATAGAGGAAAATTGAGTACCCGAGACTTGAACTAACCTAGCCAAGAGCAAAATGCTTCTAAATAAGTTTGGTTTGAACTTAAATCTTATTTGTCACAAATAATAAAAGACTTTTTGATGCTACTAAAAGGATTAACAAAGTATATTGCACTCAACTCCAAAGAAATTATAATTGACCCAAGTAAAATATTTGAGTAAGCACTCTGTCTATGGTTCTAAGTAGGGGGGCGGGGGGTGGGGGGGGGGAGGATACTGGGAACATTTGAAGTTTCTGTCCTGGTGAAGCACATAGAATTCTATGAAAGTAAAACAAACAAAAGCATGAACAAGTAAGTGATTTTAAAATACCAAAGTTACTGAGGAAACAGATGAACACAGTAGATCTCTAATGGAGAGCATAAAGTGGGTTTGAGTGTTAAGAGGTTTGGTCAGGATAAAGCACACCAGGAGTCACTTTGCTAGCATGTCCCTGAGAGGATAAAGAGACAGCTTCCTGAGCACCTCTGAAGAGAACTCCAACTGCAGGAGGTAAAGGTCCATAGGATTGTGACAGGTGTTCTCTGAAGGATCTGAGGGACTGAGCAAGGGCTGCATTTCCTGAGGGATGAGATTAAAGTACCAAGGCTATATATCGGACATTAGTGAGATTTTGGAGGAACTTTCAGTTCACCTAAAATACATTCATTATGTATGTTTATAGGCAGGATATTATACAGTTTGTTTGTTTGGTACTAGGGATTAAACCAAGAGGTGCTATTTGAGACAGAGTCTTGCTAAGTTGCTTATGGCTTCAGTAAACACTAAAGATCTTCCTGCCTCAGCTTCCCCAGTCACAGTGGTGACAAGATGTGTCACTACACCTGGCATCAGGAAGTTTTAAAAGGAGAACAGTGATCATATGTTAATTAAAAAATTGTCTCTGACTTCAATATACAGAAGGGATTTGGAAAATGGTAAAAGGGGACTACATGTATGCAGAGGTACAAATTAACAAAACAGTTATAAAATCTGATGGTTGGTGGAAATGAAAGGAAAATGAAAGAAAGACACAAGAAATATTAAAAAGAAAGGACAAACTTTGATGGCAGATTTGGCCTGAGAGATAAATTGAAAAATAAGAAAGCAAAAATGCTACACTCCTGTTTCTCCATATGAGCAATTGTGTAATTTTTATGTGATTTTAGTTTCTGTTGTAGTTTATTTAATAATTTCTTTTCTAAAGAATTTTACTTACGTATTATTAAATTTCAGACAAAATATTATAAAGAAAAACCAAACATTCACCTACAGCAATCTGAAAAAGTCTTTTCTAACAAAGCATCTACATAAATTATAACAAATGTGGAAATAAATGTATAAATTCCAAATAAGTAAATAAAGTTTTATAAGAAAAAGCTGCTAAGAGCGGAACACATGAAGACAATACTATTTAAAGAAGATATTGTAGCCAGCACTTAGTAGCGCATGCCTGTAATTCCAGAAGCTCAGGAGGATCTCAAGTTCAAAGCCAGCCTCAGCAAAAAGTGAGGCTCTAAGCAACTCAGTGAGTCCCTGTCTCTAAATAAAATGCAAAATATGGCTGGAGATGTGGCTCAGTGATTGAGTGTCCTGGAGTTCAATTCCCAGAACAACCCACCCCCCTAAAAAAGAAGATATCATAACCAGGCACAGTTGTACACATCTGTAATCCCAGAATCTTGGGAATCTGAGGCAGAAGGATCACAAGTTCAAGGCCAGGCCCAGCTACTTAGCCAAACTCTAAGAAACTCAGTGAGACTCTGTTTCAAAATAAAATATATAAAGGGCTAGTGAGGTGGCTCCAGTGGTTAATCATCCCTGGGCTCAATCTCTGTTACCAAGAAGAAAAAAAAGTTATTTATATATATATATATATATATATATATATATATATATATATATATATATATATATATAATAACTTTTTATATATATAGTAGACATATACAATATCTTTATTTTTTATTTTTTTATTTATTTTTATGTGGTGCTGAGGATAGAACCCAAGGCCTCATGCATGTGAGGGGAGTTCTCTACCACTGAGCTATAACCTCAGCACCTCATCAGAGAGATTTAAAAATTTTACATATTATTTACCAAACCATTTATTATTGCATAAAAACTAAAGTATAAAATGATGTAAAACACATATTTAAGGCAATACTGAAGTAAAATAATGTAACTTTCCAATCACACCATCAGGAATTAAATATAGTACTGCCACTTAACTGTTTACTTAAAATGGGGGTAAGAACAATAGTACTTTAGAGATAAATTTATACATGTGAATATATACACATGCTTATACACACAAGGACACACACACACACACACACACACACATATATATTGATATAGCTATTACTATTGACACTGTGGACTATAAAATAATAGAAGAAAATGTCCATATCACTTAGAGAAGTTCTAGCACATAGGCACTAACTTACATGTATAAGAATGTTACTTTATGACATAGAGTGTATTTTGACATTTTTTATCAAACACAATATATGTCTTATTCTAATTATTATCCAAGGCTTGTGGATGTACACAATGTTAAGATTTACTGTGGTGTATTATATTAGTACATAGGGAAGTCAAATTGGAATCCATTTTTTCTCTTTCCTATTCCTATTTCCCCTCACTTCCATTCTTTTCCATTGGTCTGATCCAATAAACTTCTGTTCTCCTCCCACTCCCATTGTGTGTCAGCATCCATATATCAGAGAGAACATTCAACCTTTGTTTTTTGTGTGTGATTGTCTTATTTCACTTAGCATGATAGTCTCCAGATACATCCATTTATTGGGAAATACCATAAATTTGTTGTATAACTAAAAAGAACAAATGAAAAAGGACTATTATAGCAGTAATTAGATATTTAATCTAGGTATTTGCTTTATAAATATTCCTCCAAGTAAATATATATATATATATATATATATATATATATATATATATATACACACTATACAAAACCATTTAATTTGCTATTGTACAGTGTATATTGCTTATAATATATAAAAAACATTTAAAATTTAAAAAGTGCAATGTGGTTATATTAATGGAAAAGCTGCATTAAAAATTTTTGAAAATTCTCTCCTCTAAGAAAATGATGGAAACTGGAAAATATTGTCCAAATCCCATGTAGCTACTTGAAATTCTGTACAAGAGGACAAAAATATATGAGGAAATAATGGCTAAAAAAAATCTACACATCAGAGAATTTCAATGAACTCTAAGTAAATGTAATCAAAGAGCTGTGAACCTAGAAACTTAACAAATCATTGAAAGAAAATGGAGAAAAATCTTACAAGCAACAAAAGAGAAACAGAAAGGAAATTTAGTAGGATTAACAGCTGAGTTACTATCAAAAACATGGAGCACAGAGGGTAGTTATAATAACATTAAATGATTGGAAGAAAGAGAATAGGGATCATACTTCAATATCCAAGAAAATATTATTCAAAGTAAAGTACAAATTGATTCTTACCAGTTTAATTAGAATCTAGAAATTGCCTATCTCAAAAGGCAACCTTAATAGAACACAAGTTTTTATAGTAACAAATGAAGCAAATATATGTACCAACCCAACTTCTACTTAACACTGAATTGAAAGACCCCTATAGGACAATAAAAGATAAAAATTAAAAATTAAATAATGATATTTAGTCATTGTAAAGAAAAATATTCAGAAATACTATGATTCTCTATACAGAAATACAAAATAATAAAGAGAAAATTATTAAATGAAATCAGTAATTTTGTTATTTATATTTTTTTAATTCTGGGAAATTATTATAGTAAATTATAGTAAATGTAATTAAAAATGCTTATAAAATTGTTCCAATGAAATGGAGATATAATGGGATAATTGTTATAAGGACCATTTTCTAAAAGTGTCAATTGTGCTTTTATTAACCTATAAATTCAGATGCATTTACCCAGCCTTAAAATTGTCATTTCAAGTGAATCTTGACAAGCTTATCCTATTTCTTTTAAAGGAAAATCAAAGGGTCAAGGAAAGCAAAACAATTTCCCTGCAAGTAGAGCCACAAAACAACAATAATTATTTCAAAGAAAATGAATAATAATGTATACAGGTTTTATACCAAGTAAGACCAATGGAAAAAAATAAACATCCCAGAACAAGTCGTGTGCATACATAAAACTTGAGAGCACAGTGGTTTTATGAGAAGTCAGTGGAGAAGAATCCATAGAAGGTCTGTCTATTCCATAACTATGCTGAAGCAATTGATTTATTTTCTTTCTCTCTCTCTCTCTCTCTCTCTCTCTCTCTCTCTCTCTCTCTCTCTCTCTCTCTCCCCCTCCCTCCCTTCCTTCCTTCCTTCCTTCCTTCCTTCCTTCCTTTCTTTCTTTATTAGAGATTGAACCCAGGGGCATTAAAACACTAAGTCACATACCCCGTCCTTTTATTTTTATTTTGGGACAGAGTCTTGCTAAGTTGCTTTGGGCCTTGCTTGATTGCTGAGGCTGGCTTCTAACTTATGATTTTCCTGCCTCAGCCTCCCAAGTCACTGGGATTACAGATGTGCACCACCTCACAAGCCAAGCAACTGATTTTCAAGAGGAAAAAGGAGAAATTAATTCATTTCCTCTCATCACCTAAATTTTGAATATAAGATAATTAAATATATCATTGTCAAAGTCAAAACATTAAAATTTTCAAAGAAAAGATGCATCAATAACTTTATCACTATAGAATAAGAAATGATTTCCAAACTATAGCCTATAAATTAATGATCTACTTGACTTGATTTGAACTTTAGCTTCCATTTCCCCTCTGTCATTAGCTCATGATAGTTTCCCCTTTGTTCACTCTGCTCCATATACATTGACCCACATGGTGTTGCTAAAATACATCCACAAACATAATCATAATCAAGAACTTTGTTCTCACTCTTCCAAAAAAGGGAATGTTTTTGTCCTAGTTATCTGCTTGATTGATGTTTTTTCTCTGTCTGGTCTTTTATAAAATTTCACCATTTCAACAAGACCTACATGTTACCCATTTTAAAATTAGAATTGCCCATAACCCTCATTTCAGAAATTTTGTTTTCTCTAAATAAATCTAATTTTAGCTTCTTAACATTATTTAAAGATTTATTTATGATAATCATGTCTTTTTATTTTTCAATCTGTCCCTTGTAATGATAGCACAAACTCAAAAAAAGCAAAGATCTTTGATTTTTCAGTGATGTACCCTCAAATACTAATAGTATGCATAACAAATATTAGGATCAATAAAATTTATGAAATAATCCACTAACATTTGTTACACTTATCTACCTTCATGACTTACACTTATTTTCTTCTGTTTAGTAAATATTTCCCAATCATGACAACACACAGGTAAACTTTTACATTTTTTGAAAAGCTTCATAGATTTCTTTTCCAGATTTATATGTTTAATTAAGAAGAATGCACTTTCTGTATGAAGTGAGGTAATGATACATCTTATTTTCAATTGTCTGCACAGATGTATCAAGCACTTTCTCAGTCTTCCTTCAATGTCAACTGTCGTTTCTCCATGGATCAAGTTTTCTTTTATGCTTTTAGTGCTCTGGCAAATGGCAGTGATTCGCCATTGCTCCATAACCATTAGATATTTATTTAAACTTACCTCTGTCTTACTCTCTGGAATATATAGTGAACTATCTAATTCATTTAGTTCTGAAGTGATCCTCAGTTCTGGCCTTTTTTGAGTTTTTACCGGTCAGGCCATGAGCTAGCTAGTTTTACAGAGCACACTGAAATTAATTTATCTCATATCAAATTATCATTTCTTTCTGATTCGTATTCTATCTAAAAACCTTCATTCTCTGCATAACCTAATACACATTGAGAATGTATTTAGCATTTTGTTAAATGACTATGTCAGTGAGTGAAAGCTATCTTAAAATTTGTGTGACTGCTATTCTCCTTATACAATATTAGCTTATTAAAAGTGAAAATTTACATTTCAAAATTTTCTTGATTCAGATTATGGGACTCACTTCCATATAATTTTGTTTTGAACAAGATTTTGAACAAGATTTTAGGTCTTTCCTCCACAAAATGATACAAAAATCAAAGGGAAATTAATTTATGCTTGCTGTCATCTTATCCGGGAATCTAAGAATAGTATACTTGTAGATTCTATAGATTTTCCTAGTGGCCTTCTTGGTGTGGTTTGATTTTTATCCTTCAGATAAAATATAATAATCAATATAATAATCAATATAATAAACATTTTTATAGACTTTTAAGCTAATTTTTTCTGAAAATAAATGTATATGATTATAATTTTATTGTTGCAGCTCCTTACAGAATAGGGCTAATGAACTGTTTGTGTACTTAGTATTTAATATGACAAGAAATATAAGTGTGTAAGTAGCTCATCTAAAAGTGTAAAGAATTTTTCCAATAAAATTCACTGCTGCAAAAGTTCTAGAATCAATGGTGGCAGCATTGGCACAATAGGATTGCCATTTTAGGTGACTAGTTCAAACAGATCAACCAGTGCTTTGTTCATAAGTTCTTGTTTAAAAATTTTAAAATTTAAATGTACTCATTTACACAAACAACTCAGCTCTCTCTCTCTCTCTCTCTCTCTCTCTCTCTCTCTCTCTCTCTGTCCAAGATTTTTCCGCCTTTTTTCATTTCAAGATGGTATTGCTATGATTTGGACCCAGGTGCCATCACCACCCAAGTTAACCAGTAAGCAAAAGACAGCTGCCACTGTGAATTAAATATATCTTGTATCTTTCCATGCAGGAATTCTGGAAAAGCACATTCAACACAAGGTCAGCAAAACACTTCAGAGGTTCACAGTTCATTGGGGAAATCAGCAGAAGAGCTGGATGCAGCTGGAACGTATGCTAATCATCTTGGCATCACTTGTAATTTCTGCCATGAGATATCTCCGGGTTGCCATTATTAAAAATGCATCAACCTCAAGTAGTCACCTTTGAGCTCTTATATCCAAAAGACCATGCCAGCAACTGAGAGGTGTTTGATATCAAGGGTAATGAGATAGGTCAACTGGGAAGGTGTTCTTTATGACAGCCTGGCAACTAACATAGAAATAAGGTATATTTTGCTTTGGTTTTATTACTCATATTTATCAGAAGTTCCATATCTCTTCTAGTAATATACCACAATGCTATGTTTATCATGTCACTTAACTATAAGTTCCCAGTGAGTAGGCTATTAACTGTGGATAGTATCTTGAATACTGGTTGCTCAATATATTTAGTTATTTTTTCTTTGAACTGTGTGTTATGATATGCGCACAATAGCTACTATATAAATGAATTAATAATTCTTAAATATAATTGTCTTAGAAGTATTTCTACCTTCAGAGTTTGCAAATGTTAATCACAAGGAATAGGATATGTAAAAGACTAGGAATAGGATGAAGCTGTATCTTTATCTTTTTAATTGGAGTAAGATAGCTTTAGAATAATAGTTGTTGAACAGAGGAGCCTGGGTTTTTATGGAAAACAATACATGTTTCCACTCATTTCATGTGCCTGAATTGCTTACTGTTTTGCTAATGAGAAAGGATGTTTTCTATAAAAATAAAAGCTACAGATTTCCACGATAATTGAGGATTTTCCTATTAGATAAGGCTACAGATTAAACACTAAATATCCTGGTGAATGATCTACAAAATACCCATGTTATGATGCTGTACTTAATACATCATGTTTATATTAACACAATATAGAATGTTCCAAAACATTAAATATCTCTGTAGATATTGATTTATATATGAAAAACATTACCAAATGCAGTTATAAAATTGTTTGGAGAACTTTTAGTCTTGTATGGATTCCGTATTAGTTTAATGAATGAAAAAGCACTGTCTTCCCAGTATTCTTGGAGGCCAAAATGTGTAGAGCCAGGGAAATACTTACTCATAAGTATGTGCTAATATTTAGAGCATTTTCCACCGAAAATACAATTTTCTAGTGTGAGTGAACATATTTGCATTTAATCTCTGAAAGTTTTATTTTTCTTTCTTTCTTCTTTCCTTCCTTACTCCCTCCTTCCTTCCTTCCCTCCCTCCCTCCCTTCCTTCCTTCTTTCCTTCCTTCCTTCCTCCTTTATCCCTCCTCTTTCCCTCCCTTTCTTTCTATTTGGTAAATTTAAGAGCATGAAAAGGAAAGTGGAAAATGAAAATACCCCTATTTTTCTGGGGTTTTAAAGGTTTTCCTATATGTTGAACAGAGACCCCGTGTATATGTCTAGCTGCTCTGAGAACTAGAGCTCAGACCTGAGAGAGAACAGAGGGAGGAGCAGGCAGTCAGTGAATGGTTGGTGATTGTAAACTAAGTGCTGATGATACCTATAACTAACCAAAATAATTGTTGCTTATTCATATTCGATTCAGGAAATAACTGCATGAAATTATAATATTATAAAATTATTTCTGCATATAATTTTACAGTTAAATTTGTCCCTACTTCAGTGATATATTTTAATTCTCTAAATTTATCTAAATAGAAAGGCTTAAAATTTAAATTAAAAAAAATGATGCTATGATGTAATACTTCATAAGATACTTTTTAAATGGCTCTGTCAATTATGTCATGGACATGAAATTTGGAACTATGGGATTTTTAGAAGAATGTTTCACCTTGCAGTGACACAACAGGATACAGATAGGTGGCATGCTCATGTTAAAGGATAAAGATGATTTAATAGGCTATTTTTGGCCAAAATTTTTAAAAAAAAGATAAAATGACTCTAGGTAAGAAGTTCACTGTCTTTATTCTGAGATTTTTTTAAAACATATGGTCTTTCTTATGGCATTATGGTTTATTTTTGTGGTGTAAGCTTTTAACTGACTGTTATAGGTAATTTATAGCAGAATAGGAGGATCCTTAGGTCACTGAGTTTGGCTCAATTGCATCTCAAAAATAATATGCCATCTGTGCAAGTTATCTAAAATACACTGTTGCAAATTGGGTTTTTCACCTATCAAATCATGTGATTTTATATTGAGAGTGTATGCATGTGTTTAATTTAAAATACAATAGAAGGGTTTTCTAAAATTAGTATATGTATTTCTACATAGCTTAACAAGATGTATTTAAATCTCATTTGCAATAGGATTAAATATGTAATGGAGTCCAAAATATGTAAGTAGTATTATTACAAATAGTAGTTCTGAACCTCAAGTTAAGAAAAAGCACAGTATTAAAAAGTCACTAGAGAGGGAGGTATTACACTAAAGGAAAATCCAATCAGAGGAGAAACCAAGTCACATTAAATACCAAAAATAAGCAAAAATGGCTGGTAATACAAATCATGTCTCAATAATTACCCTGAATGTTAATGGCCTAAATTCACCAATCAAAAGACATACACTAGCAGATTGGATTTTTTTTTTTTTTAAAAAAAGACCCATCAATATGCTGTCTCCAAGAAACTTATCTCATTGGAAAAGACATCCACAGACTGAATGTGAAGGGTTGGGGGAAATCATACCACTCACATGGACTATGGAAGCAAGCAGGTGTTTCCATTCTTGTATCAAATAAAGTAGACTTCAAGCTCAAGTCAATCAAAAGGGATAAAAAGTGACACTACATATGCTCAAGGGAATAATATACCAACAAGACTTAACAATTATAAATATGCATGCCCCAAACAATGGAACATCAAACAAGCTCTTCTCAAGTTCAAGAGTCAAATAAGCCACAACACAATAATTTTGAGTGACTTTAACACACCTCTTTCATCAATGGATAGCTCTTCCAAACAAAAGCTGAACGAAGAAGCTATAAAACTCAATAATACAATAAATAACTTAGACTTAACTGACATATATAGACTATTTCATCCTTCAAAGGGAGTATATTTTCTTCTCAGTAGCACATGGGTTCTTCTCTAAAACAGAGTATATATTATTCCATAAAGCAACCCTTAGCAAATATAAAAAAGTAGAAATACTACCCTGCATTCTATCAGACCATGATGGAATAAAATTGGAAATCAATGATAAAATAAGAAATAAAAGCTACTCCAACACCTGGACACTAAATAATATACTACTGAATGTACAATTGGTTGCAGAAGACATCAAGGAGGAGATTTTTAAAAAAAATAGAGGTGAAAGAGAACACAGATAATACATATTGAAATCCCTGGGACACTATGAAAGCAGTTCTAAGAGGAAAAGCTTATTGCATGGAGTTCATTCCTCAAAAGAAGAAAAAGTCAACAAATAAATAACATTACGTCTCAAAGCTCTAGAAAAAGAAGAACAAATCAACACCAAAAACAATAGAAGACAGGAAGTAATAAAAACAGAGCTGGAATCAATGAAATTGAAACAAAAGAAACAATTGAAAAAAATGACAAAACAAAAAGTTGGTTCTTTGAAAAAAATTAATAAAATTGACAGACCCTTAGCCATGCTAACAAAGAGAATGAGAGAGCAAACTCATATTACTAATATACCTGATGAAAAAGAAAATAACACAACAGACACTACAGAAATACATAAGATAATTAGAAATTATTTTGAAAATATGTACTCCAATAAAATAGAAAAAAATTGAAGGCATTGACAAGTTTCTGGAGTCATATAATTTGCCCAAATTGAATCAGGATGATATACAGAATTTAAACACATCAATTTCAAGTGATCAAATAAAAGGCGCCATCAGAATTCTACCAACCAAGAAAAGCCCAGGAATGAATGAATGGGTACACAGCTGAGTTCAACAAGACCTGTAAAAAAGAACTAATACCAATACTCTTCAATTTATTTCAGGAAATAGAAAAAGTGAGAGCATGTCCAAACTCATTCTATGAGGCCAATATCACCCTGATTTCAAAACTTGGCAAAGACACATTAAAAAAAAAAAAGAAACTTCAGACCAATATATCTGATGAACATAGATGCAAAAATTCTCAATAAAATTCTGGCAAATCAAATACAAAAACATATCAAAAAGATTATGCAGCATGATCAAATGGGATTCATCCCAGGAATGAAAGGTTGGTTCAACATATGGAAATCAATAAATGTAATTCATCACATCAATAGACATACAGATAAGAATCATATGATCATCTCAATAGACACCCAAAAAAGCATTTGACAAAATGCAGCACCCATTCATGTTGAAAACACTAGAAAAACTAGGGATAACAGGAACATATCTCAATATCATAAAGGTATCTATGCTAAGCCCCAGGCCAACATCATTCTAAATGGAGAAAAATTGAAGGCATTTTCTCTAAAAACTGGAACAAAATTGGAATGCCCTCTTTCACCAATTCTATTTAACATCCTTATTGAAACAACGGCCAGAACAATTAGACACACAAAAGAAATTAAAGAGATACACATAGGAAAAGAAGAAAAAATTGGCACTATTTGCTGATGATATGATTCTATACCTAGAAGAACCAAAAAGTCCCACCAGAAAACTTCAAGAACTAGTAAATGAATTCAGCAATGTAGCAGGATATAAAATCAACACCCATAAATGAAATGCATTTCTGTATATCAGTAACAAATCCTCAGAAAGGGAAATGAGGAAAACTATCCCATTTACAATAGCCTCAAAAAAATACTTTGGAATCAACTTAATGAAAGTGGTGAAAGATCTATATAATGAAAATTACAGAACCCTAAAGAAAGAAGTCAAAGAAGACATTAGAAGATGAAAAGATCTGTCTTGCTCTTAGATAGGCAGAATTAATATTGTCAAAATGACCATACTACCAAAATCACTATACAGATTTAATGCAATTTTGACATTAAATGACATCCCTCATAGACAGCAGTCATGAAATTTATCTGGAAAAATAAAAGATTCAGAATAGCTAAAGCAATCCTTAGCAGGAAGAGTGAAGCAGGTGGTATAACTATACCAGACCTTAAATTATACTGCAGAGCAATAGTAACAAAAACAGCATGATTGGCACCAAAACAGATTGGTAGATCAATGGTACAGAATAGAGGACACAGAGATTAACCCACAAAACTACAATTATTTTATATTAGACAAAGGTGCCAAGAACATGCATTGGAGAAATGATAGCCTCTTCAACAAATGGTGCTGGGAAAATTGGAAATCCATATGCAAAAAAATGAAATTAAACCCCTGTCTCTCACCATGCTGAAAACTCAAGTCAAAATGGATCAAAGACCTAGGAATAAAACCAGAGA
The DNA here is from genome assembly GCF_045843805.1 of Urocitellus parryii. NCBI lineage: Eukaryota > Metazoa > Chordata > Mammalia > Rodentia > Sciuridae > Urocitellus > Urocitellus parryii. Next base: position 86,725,989 of record NC_135534.1, on the reverse strand, counting down.
CTCTGCATCTAATAGAACAAAAAGTAGGCCCTAATCTCCATCATGTAGGATTAGGCCCCAACTTCCTTAATAAGACTCCTTTGGTGCAAGAATTAAAACCAAGAATCAATAAATGAGATGTATTCAAACTAAAAAGTTTCTTCCCAGCAAAAGAAACAATCTTTAAGGTGAATCAAGAGCCTACATCTTGGGAGCAAATCTTTACTCCTCACACATCAGATAGAGCACTAATCTCTAGGGTTTATAAAGAACTCAGAAAGCTAACATAACAAAAACAAATAACCCAATCAAAAAATGGGCAAGGACCTGAACAGACACTACTCAGAAGAGAATATATAATTAATCAACAAATATAAGAAAAAAATATTCATCATAGCTAGCAATTAGAGAAATACAAATCAAAACCATTCTAAGATTTCATCTCACTCTAGTCAGAATGGCAGCTAGTATGAAGACAAACAACAATTAGTGTTGGTAAGGATATGAGGAAATGGCATACTCATATGTTGCTGGTGGGACTGCAAAATGGTGAAACTATTATGGAAAGCAATATGGAGATTTCTTGGAAACTCTGAATGGAGCCACCTTTTGATCCAGCTATCCCGCTCCTTGGTTTAAACCCAAAGGATTTAAAAACAGCATACTACACGGACACAGCTACATCAATGTTTATAGCAGCACAATTCACAGTAGCTGAACTGTGGAACCAATCTAGATACCCTTCAATAGATGAATGGATAAAAAATGTGGCATATATACACAATGGAATATTACTCAGCAATAAAAGAGAATAAAATCATGGCATTTGCAGGTAAATAGATGGAGTTAGAGAATAATGCTAAGTGAAGTTAGCCAATCTTTCCAAAAAAATGATGATGGTGGAATGTGATGGACATTATTATCCAAAGTACGTGTGTGAAGACATGAATTGGTGTGAATATACATTATATACAACCAGAGATATGAAAAAAAATGTGCTGTTATATGAATTGTAATACATGTTATATTATATATAATTGTAATTTTGTTATATAAAATATATGTTGTTATATGAATTGTAATGCATATGTTATATTAGATATAATTATAATTTCATATTTTATATGAAAAAATGTGTGTAATATGAATTGTAATGCATTCTACTATCATATATAAATAAAAAATTAATAAATTTTTAAAAAGTCACTAGACATAGAAGAATGACTTCTACAAGATTTCAGTTACTACTTTGGTTGTAGTTCCTTCATCTGATTTAGATACTGAACTAGATGTTATATAGGGTTTTTCCAACTCTAACATTTCATAATGTTTAAATAAAATAATATCTATAAATTTTCCTCACAGACCATGTTATAAAAAGAAAGGTACAGTAAATGTTTATTCTTCCAACTCTTTGTTTCATTTTGGTCAGACTCTAAATATGAGTTTGCCTACCAAGTTACATTCCAATATGTTTAGCAAAGCTTCATGTTTTTTTCTTATGATAGATAGTGGGGCTTGTATATAATTTTTGTTTTTTTAGAAAACATGTATTCAGATATTATATTTCTCTGCACATTTTCAAAAGATGACAGTCCTTCCTTGTTTTTCTTTCTATCCCTCTATCTTTACTGCTCTTTCTTTCTATATATGTATACTTAAAAAGAGAATACAGATTTAACTCTAGTTTTATATAATATATATATATATTATATAAAGAGAGAGAGAATATCATTATCTCATATATATTTACACATAAATATAATGCATCATTATACCATATGCATAGAGATATATCCTTAAATTATGTAGTTAATTATATACATTTTTGTTATATTGTTATTTAATATGTCATCAATATTCCATTAGCTATAGAATTTACATATAAGGATGCAGACATTCTATAGTACCAATAAAGAAGAGTGGAGGTTCACTGGATTGGACCCTGGATTTGGGGGATGGAAGTGGGGGATGTCAATAGAAGAGACAGTAGAATGAATTGGACATAACTTTCCTATGTTCATATATGAATACATGACCAGTGTAACTCCATATCATGTAAAACCACAAAAAAATGAGAATTTATATTCCATATATGTATGATATGTCAAAATATATTCTGCTGTCATGTTTGCAAAAGTAAATAAAAAGAATAAAAAATTTAAAAAATAAATAAATCCAGAAAAAAAAATATATTTGACTTATTTTTTCCTCTTAGAAATCTTAGAACTTTGCTGGTATCAACAAAAATTTCCTAAGTTAAATTTTTCCCAATTATTGGAAAAAAAACTTTTTCTGACAACAAATGAAAACTTATTATTTGATGGCACCTACATCCAATCCATCTCATGCCAACCACAAGTATTAGTCTTCTCAAAACATAATTGAAATGATAGAATGTCTTATGCTTATTTTTTAATATAGCTTACTATTAAAGGAGCAAGCAAACCTACAGACTAGCCCGGAGTGATATGGTGAGATGTGCTCTGCTTCGTGGTATAAAAAGCAGATATCTAAATGAACTTGTCTGCTTCAGGGACCCAACATAAAAGCTCAGGATGGAAGAAACATGGTCAAGGGAAATAGAGGGAAGGGTCACAAACTCCATGCCATGCCAAGAAAGCATTGATTTCCAAATGAATGTTACAGCATCCCAAAATATGTATGATATCAACATACATTTAATATCAACATTAAAATACTTTTCCAGTGACTTCCCAAAATACGGGAAAACATTTAAGTTTTTTTTTTTGTTGTTGTTGTTGTTGTTGTTTTGTTTTTTTTCCCCCAGTGATTTTCCTTCTCACTTTCATCCAGTCCTCTCAACAGAGACTGGTAGCCAAGATTCTCCTTGAAAATTGATTTCACCTTAATGAACAGAGATTCTGGAAGTATTTGAAGTAGGAAGCAGATGTTAAAAATATTCTGTCTACTTTCAACTTATAAAATATGCTACAGCAAGATGTCCATGTATCTACAGAGCATGGACACATCAGTACAGAAAAGTTGTTCATTGTAAGAACTCAAATGGGAAATATTAAGGTAGGAAGTATGTAGTAAGTATTCAATTTAGAAATAATTTGTATCTCATCTACACAATTTGAAGAAAACTAAAATAGTTTTTGAAGTCTCAAATTATTAATGCAATTCTTTTTAATTTTTTTCTTTTCATATTTTAAAATAAAGGAATCATTTGTGTTATATTTCTCTTTCATTTTTAACATATTGTAAGTATGTACTTTTGAAATAACTTATGTTTGGTGTATGTAGCTCTTTTACTTCACTATATGTCCATGTCTATACAAAAACTAATATTTGGTAAACAGATTTGGTTTTGCACTTAAACTTCTAGAGTTTGTATTCTTGTTATTATTTATTTATTATTATTGTATGTCTTTGAGCAAGAAATTTTTCACTTCCCAAGGCTTCATTTTCCTCAGTTTTAAAAAGGAAATATCTCCTGTACTTGTTATAATAACTTAATAACATGTGAATAAATTTTCTTATATAGAGTCCAGTGACTATTAAGCATTCATAAAATTAACTACTATTAATAGTAAGAGTACTAATACATATGAACTTCAGATTAATGGTTTTTAAAAACATTTTGCAAAAGTAGAAATGACTTAAAGTCAATTATTTTTATCTTTAAAAATGTTACTCTCAAAAAAGGTAAATGTTACTATTATATAAACAGCATTACGTGATGTTTACTTATTATTCTGTGTGAATGTAAATAATTATGATAGAAACTATTAAACTAATTGTTCTACATTAGGACATTTAAACACTTGGAAATCACTTAATGATTATTTTGATAAAACAATTGTTTCAAAAACAATCCACAAATCCAGTCTATCACCCTGTTAAGTTTATGAAACATACACTATTAAGCTAAGCAACCCAAATATTAGATATAAGAGAGCAAAAAAGAATCATGTATCTGGCTAAAAGTTTTATAGGCATTGAGAATATTCTTAGATATTTTAAGACCACCAACCATTCAGCTATTGTACATCAGGAAAATATTGTAACTTTTATACACCTTTTTGTCTTTAAAAATTATAATTTTATTACTGAATTATTGTAAAGCTTGTAGAAAATAATATTGTGTAAGAATTGTTCCAGTTTTAAACTTGCTTTATAAAAATTTCACATTCCTTATGCCATTTGGAATGTTTCACTAAAGTAAAACTAAAAAGTAAACTTTGTGAAAACTTTATTGAAAGGAATGATTGAAAGAGTAAGGGAGAAAGGAGTCTTACAACTTTTCAGAATACATTTATTGGAAACATCAAAAGGTCAGGTAAAGGAACATTACAAGGGTACATTCAGGGTTCTGCTACATATGTATAATTGCACATCTTGGATCTCAATTCCTCTAATCTTCAATTGTCTTTTGTAAAATAATCTGTGACCAATCTTTTGTATATCAAATAATTTTTTTCTAGTTTATGGTTGTACTTTCCTGAGTGAGAGTTTTGAGGGAAACCATTCTTCCTTCATGAGATAAACATATTTGGAATGAACTTCTGCTAAATTAGGAATAGTAATAGGAACAGAAGTATAGACGTATACAACACTACCCAAAGGGAAACCAGGGTTAAAAATGCACTTCTATAAAATTAAACTTTGATATTGTGGCTAAAAATCTAATGCTGTTGTGTTAAACATACCACCACAACAGAACATTCAGGCTATGCATGAGAAATTGAAAGGCTTCACAGAGAGAGGCGGTCAGATTCAAATTTGAGAAATGGTCAAAATGACACTTTTCTTTAATCTCTACTCAATCATCAAAACCTTAAATTATAAAATACAATGTAAGTGATACTGGCTTAACCTTGATGAAATTGAACTGCCCAGAATAATTATAGATGAAAAAAATTGCAAATATGTCTCAAAAGGTGAAATTTTTACTCACAGATATTCTTTTCCTGAGAGCATAAATATTGTCTTTTCTCTTGGTCTTTTATTTAAAACACACAGATATTCAGCTGACCTTTGTTATAGGTGATTGGCTATAACCATAACTGAAGTAAAAAATTTTCAAGTGGAAATAGAGAGACACTATAAGCTGAAAAAGGGAAAAAGAGTAATTTTTGTTAAAGTGTTTACTTTTGCAGTATAGATTTTTCTGGGACTTATATACTGGTAATTCAAAACATCTGCAGGGACCTAAAATCAGAGCTCACATTGTCATTATAAAACAAGCATTCTTGACTTAGTGTCAACCTTTGTTAGGGAAACACTATTTTCTCAGAGACAGGGAAATATGTTTGTAGGGCAGAGGCTTATAAGATTTTCTCTTCTGGACCCCTGAGTAATGATATAAGACATTCTCACTGTTTGTCTCCTAGTACATTTTCCCACATTATTGAAAGGTAATATATAGTTGCTTCTAAGACTCTATGACTTAGAAAGCACTAACTACCAAATTGCATGTTTTCATCACTCTCAACTGGTAAAGCAAAATCCGCTGTCTACCATGACCCCAGGAGTAAAATGTTCCAGTTAATCAGATAGGCTTATGCTCTACTACTTCTTTCACTTTTCAAACGAATCTCTCAGAAACACTATGATCTCCATAGATGCCCATACCCTGTATTTCCAGATGCCGGGTAGTTAACATGAGAAAATCAGGTTTGCATTTTCTTGTATTCATTCTTAGGCCCTAGGACTCAGACATGGACTTTTGGTTTATAGAAATGATATCTGGCTACCTTACTGATAAATATATAGAATCTTGTTTTAGTTAGCTTTTTTTATCATGTAGAAAAAAAAATCTGACAAGAAAAGCAGAGGAGAAAAGATTATTTTGGCTATGGTTTCAGAGATCTCAATCCATACACAGGTGACTTCATTCTTCTGGGTCTGAAGCAAGGTGGAACCTCATGGAGGAAGGGTATGGTGAGGAAGCAACTAAAGACAGGAGTCAGAAGAAGATAGAAAGCTTGCTCACCAGGAACAATATATAAACCCCAAAGTCATACACCTAGGGAATCACCTCCTCCATCCACACCCTACCTGCCTATAGTTACCACCCAGTTAATTCATATAAGGGAATTAATCCACAGGTGAGGTTAAGGTTCTCATAATCCAATCATTGCACCTCTGAAAATTCTTGCATTGTTTCACACATGAGCTTTTGGGGGATGCCTTTTATTCAAAACATAACAAATATTATTGATATTGAAGAAGTCTCCTTTCAGTAGTTACTATTCCAAGAAATAGCTGGTATGTCAATCTTTATCATAATATGCTAATTTTCCTTGTCTTTAAATTCCAAATCAAGTGTAAGATTATATGGTGAGCTTTTTGTTGCTGGCTTCTATGAGTAAATATTATGACTGAAATATTCATTTGGTGATGAGTTTAACAGTAAGGAGTTCATAGGATATAATTTTCTTTAATAAGAATGTAGGGTATTTCCAGTCATGGACTGCTATGAATAATGAGTAATGCCATTATGTATATATATTACAAACCTTTTAGTGTATTTCTGTTTCATGCATAACTAGAGGAACAATTATTGAGTGATGGGGCTGGCATATGCTCAGGTTTAGAAGACACTACAAAAATATTGTATAGTAGATAATTTCTACTATTATATATATATATATATATATATATATATATATATATATATATTTTTTTTTTTTTTTTCAAATTTGGACATGGTTGTCCTTTTTTTTGATTTGTAGATATTCTTTATTCCATGTGTAAGACCTTTTTCTGCTATATGTATTGCAATGTCTTTTCTGAATATTTGCCTTGCTTTTTTACTCTTTTGCTAATTTGTTATAAGAACTATTCCCAATCACTAGCAATTAGAAAAATGCAAATCAAAACCACTCTAAGATTTCATCTCACTCCAGTCAGAATGGCAAGTGTTATGCATACAATCAATAATAAGTATTGGCGAGAATGTGGGGAGAAAGGTATACTCATACACTGCTGGTGGGACTGAAAATTATTGCAGCCAATATGGAAAGCAGTATGGAGATTCCTTGGAAAATTGGGAATTAAACCACCAATTGACCCAGCTATTCCTCTGCTTGTTTTATACCCAAAGGACTTAAAAACAGCATACTACAGGGACACAGCCACACCAATGTTTATAGCAACACAATGCACAATAGCTAAACTGTGCAACCAACCAATATGCCCTTCAGTAGATGAATGGATTTTAAAAATGTGGCATATATACACAATGGAATATTACTCAGCAATAAAAGAGAATAAAATCATGACATTTGCAGGTAAATGGATGGAGTTAGAGAAGATAATGCTAAGTGAAGGTAGCCAATCCCTCCAAAAAAACAAATTCCAAATGTTTTCTTTGATATAAGGAGGTTGATTCATAGAGGGAGAGGGAGAGGGAGGAATGGATGAACTCTTGATAGGGCAGAGGGGTTGGAGAGAAAGGGAGAGGCATGGGTTCATATACTGTTCTATATTCTAGAAATGATGGTGGAATGTGATGGACATTATTATCCAAAGTACATGTATGAAGACACGAATTGGTAAATATACTTTGTATACAACCAGAGATATGAAAATTTGTGCTCTATATGTGTAATAAGAATTGTAATGTATTACACTGTCATATATAAATAAAAAGAAGTATGCCCTGAATATAATAAAGTATGTTAATACTTTGGGTCCAGTGTGAGATATTACATCTCCTTCCACCCTACTTCAAGATAAATCAGGAGTTCTTTTATAGAAACTTTAAAAAACTATTTTCACTTTTCTGTATGTCTATAGTCCATGTGGTATCTATTTCTGTATGTTGAATATGTGCTTTATTTTTCCATATAGATATATAGTTTGTCTAGATATATAAGACTAATGTTTTCTCCTTAATTATTTCCATTAATAAAGTTCTTGCCCCTGAGTTTGAGGGAAGGTTCTTAATAAAAATCTATTTTTTTTCCTGTAGCATTTCTTTTTATATTGGTTTTTATGTTATTTTTTTCTAATATAATTTTTACTTTATGTTATTTTCTTTGTTGATATGATGATATTCACTTGTTCCTTTAGGCTTGCTTTTTTACTGTCTATAGTGACATATTTAATATTCATTATACCAGCAGAGATTTGTATTCTATGCATGAGGAAAGAAAATAAAGAAAGAATGAAAAATATGTAAATTGTATTCAGAGATGAGAATTAATTTATGGTATGGTGAAGGACATTAGTGACCTTAGACAAAAGTGGTCTGGACATAACTTTGGAGATAAATATTTTTATGAGATAATAGAAGGTGTTAATGCTGAGAAAAATAATACAGATAATTTATTATAAAGATTTTGATGTTGGTGTTGTATTCTAATTGAGTTGTAGCTGGCATATATGTTGTTAAGGGACAATATTTATTAACAGGTAATGTTTACATCAACAAGTTTATTATGGATGTCACCATATGATCCTATCCCAATATGATTTTAAAGACAGGGAGTTCCAATCCTACAGAATTTGAAATTCAATGCAAAGTACAGGGAATGTTCCTTTTTACAAATTGTTGTGGGAGGATTTTTGTCTGCTCAAAAGATGTCCTAAGTCATAGATGTACCTGGTGCCTGGGAATATTAACTTAATTAGAAATAAGGTCTTCAAATTATTCCCCATTGTCTATTCTGCTGATTTTATGTTCTCCCCCTTCCCCTTGTAGTGTGTTAGCATCCACTTATCAGAACATTGGACCCTTAGTTTTTTGGCTTATTGGCTTATTTGACTTAGCTTGATAGTCTCCAGATTCATCCGTTTACTGGCAAAGGAAGGGAGTGGGTGTGGGAATAAGAAAGAGTAAAATGCATTAGACATAACTTTTCTATATTCATATATGAATATGCCACCAATGAAATTCCACATCATGTACAACCACAAGAATGGGATCCTAACTGGAATAAATAATGCTCCATGTATGACATTCTGTCAAAATACACACTACTGTTCTATATTCTAAAAAGAATAAAAAATAATTTAAAAAAGAAATGAGGTCTTCACAAATGTCATCAAGTTGAGATGAGGTTATTAGAGTGAACTGTGATACTATATAGCTCATGTCCTCAGAAGTAGTGGGGCATTTGGATAGACAGAAATATTAAGAAAGAATATCAATTGATTACAGAGGCAGAGATTGAAATAGTGCAGCTACAAGCCAAGGAACATGAGCTTTAACAGCCCTCACCAGAAGCTAACAAGAGGGAAAGAAGGAATCTTCCCTGTAGGTCTCAGGAGGAACATGCCCTGCTTGATACCTTCATTTCAGACTTTTATTCTCCAGAAGTGAGACAAAACATTTTTTTATAATTTTAATTCACCTAGTTTTTAGTACTTCAGTAGGGCAGCCCTAGGCTAATAATACAGAAAATAAAATAACTAATCATAACAAAGAAGAAGCATGTGGGTCCTGATTGGTTAGGAAAGTGAAGGGAGTTTTCTTTTTTTTTTTTTCTGCTTTCAAGTACTTTTAAAATTTGTTCTTATTAGTTATACACGATGTAGAATGTGTTTTGAGATTTATATATATACATATATATGAAATAACTTTTCATTCTTCTGGTTGTACATAATGTGGAGTACTCTGGTTGCATATTCACCCATGAACTTAAGAAAGTAATATTTGATTCATTCTACTATTTTTCCTATTCCCATTCTCCTTCCCTTCCCTTCATTCCCTTTTGTTTAATCCAAAGTACACCCATTCTTTCCTACCTACCCCACGTATTGTGAATTACCATCCACGTATCAGAGAGAATATTTGGTCTTTGGTTTTTTGGGGGATTGGCTTATTTCACTTAGCATAATTCCATGCATTTATCAACAAATGCCATACTTGTATTTCTCTTTATAGCTAAGTAGTATTCTTTGGTGTATATCTGTTCATCTGTTGAAGGGCACAAAGGCTGATTTTACATTTAGCCATTGTGAATTGAGCTGCTATTAAACATTGATGTGGCTGCATCACTGTATTATGCTGATTTTGAGTCTTTAGAATATAAACTGAGGAGTGGAATAACTGGGTCAAATGGTGTTTTCATTCCAAGTTTCCTGAGGTATCTTCATACTGCTATCCAGAGTGGTTGCACCAATTTTGAGTTTCACCAGCAATGTATGAGTGCACCTTTTTCCTTACATCCTTGCCAATATATTGTTACTTAAATTCTTGATAATTGCCGTTATGTCTGAAGTGAGACATAGTTTTAATTTGTATTTCTTAAACTGCTAGAGATGTAACCAATTTTTTCACATATTTGTTGATCAAGCCTTTTTTGTTGATAGATTCAATTTCTTCTGTGAAGTGGCTATTAAGTACCTTTGACCATTTATTAATTCAAGGTGTTGTTTTTTTTTTTTTTTGGTGTTAAGTTTTTTGAGTTCTTCATATTTTCTCCCATTCTTTGGGCTATCTCTAAAGTGAAGGGCGATTGATTGATTGATTGATTTTCAGTACTAGGAATTAAGCCCAGGGGTGCTCACCACTGAATTATATCCACAGTCTATTTTTTTTTTTTTTTATTTTGAGTCAGGGTCTTAAATTACCATCATGATTTCCTGAGTAGAATTACAGATGTTCATCACACCCGGTGGGAGTTTAAAGTTTTTAAAGTAGAGAACATGAAGTACAGTCATCCCAGAAAGTGAGTAATCAAATGGAAAATTAAGTGGGAAATTATGTAAGATTGCTAACACTGAGGATCCAGTGGTAACTCCTGGTTATATATTTAAGGTAGCACGTGTATGCTTGGTTTTAAACTTTGTCTTAGGCATGCTCAACTATTTCATTCAGAGATGAAGTTTTTCAAGGTAAGTAAAACCAGAGTGGCACTAAATCACTCTAGTATTCAAAGATATGTGCAAGTGATGACAGTCACAGATGCTAGAGCATTAGCTGGTAAGGACAAAATGACAATAAATATAAATGTGGTATATTCCACTGGTGGGTGGTCTTATCTGGGATTGAAAATTGTTAGAGAGGTTATTTGGAATATAAAAGCAGAAACTGTGAGAAAACAGATTTGGGTGTGAGATGCTTGAAATGAATATTGTGTAGTCATGCATTATCTAATATGAAAATAATGAGCTTCCTACATGTGTTTTCTTCAGGGTACAGATAGAAAGTCAATATGTGTTGATGGATAGCTGAGGTCAGCAGATAAGGTTCCTGTCATTCAGACATAGCAGAACCTGGGCTCTCGCCTACACAGTCTTCACACAGTGATTAACATCTGGTGTACAACTGCATCTTAAAATGAGACCAATCCATTCCACAGCAAGAGAATGAGACACTCTGGTCTACCTTAAGGGCATAGAAGTCGGTGGTTAAGGTATAGGAGAGGGAAAGTCTGTTGACCTGAGGTGAGAGAAACTGAAAGGTGAGATGTATGTATTTTCTACATGGGCGTTGAAACATGGAGAATGATGCTGTAAATACAGGCAGTAATGAAGATGGCAAGAATGGTGTTAAGAACTTCAACTAAAGAAGAGTTAGTATTAGACTTAGCAGACTGGAGAATATGAGTGGTTTCAAAGCAATACATGCTTTGAAGAAAAGAAGGTTTTTAGAGACATGTTTGGGGAAAAGTATGGAACTTGAAAGAAGCCAAGAACCACATCTTCCTCAAATGTAGTCCCAACATTGATTGGCATTTGGGGGTGGGGGGCAACTGCTACTTGATAGCAATACAGTTTAATCAAAATCTGGAGAATTTAGAAAGTTTCAAAATAATTTTTTTTTTAAATGGGAAAATGTTTTAACATGAGAAAAAGCTGAAGCTACACTAGATTTTACTCAACACAATGAGTTTTCATAGAAAATGATATGGGAGGTTTTTGCCGATGATAACTGACACATATCAAGATATAAAGCCACACGAACCATTAGGAAACCTTGATCATCCTAATTAAAGCCTCCTGCTTGGGTGTACTTTGGGGCAGTTTTTGGTGATGAGGTGGGAAGAATTGAGGCTGAAAAATATTTGATCTATTGGTAGATTTATATTTAGTCAAGAAAAACAGAATGTTAAATTATATCTGAATTCCATATAGGCAGCAAATAAAAGTTTGATTTTAAGTAGTAAATATTGCATGGCATTACTTAACCTAAAAATTATTTGTTGTTTATTTGAAATTGAACGCTGACTAAGCATCTTGTTTTTTATCTATCAAACCCATTTACATAGCACATTCATCTCTATACTTTCTTGAAACTTTGGGTGGTAAAGTTATCTTAGAAACTAACAAAGGTGAACTTACAAGTTTTTTTTTTTTCCATCTGAACACAGAAAAAGTCAAATATGCAATTATTTCGGAAGTGACTGGTAACCATAACTAGAAAACCAGCCTTCTAAAAGTAAGGATTTCCAAATGGCACCTTTGCCTTTTGTTTTTCTGAGTCATTTCTTATTTATGTTTGAAGGTTAATTTTGCTAGACATAGACTTTTAGTTTGGCTGTTTTCTGTTTTTCCCTCCACACTTCTAGGAAAGGCCCAAGCAAGATGGCTATAGTTAGGTTCCCCACGGACACTTCTGGAGTGCCATGTTTTTAGTATATTTGCTTGTGAGCAAGTGCCCACTGATGTAACCTGTTGGCAATATGCCTGCCTTGTCTGGCCTGCATATAAAAAAGGTCAGTGGAAGGACTCAGGTACTAAATGGAACTGACTGTGGGCTGGAGCTGGAGGCTGGGGGTTGCCAGAAGAAAGAATATCCACTGTTCCGGCTGCACCTCGAATCTTCCTTCACCTGCCAGGACACTGAATCTGTTTCCCACAGGCTGAGACTCCATCTGACACATTTCAAATATTCAACACCACTCATTTCATCCTTCCATGCTATTGGATGAGAAAACCATTGAAATTTGTGTTACTTGTTGCTCTTTAAGTAAGATATTTTTTTCTTTCCAGCACTCCTCACCCTTTTCTGTATTGGTTTCAAATTTTTCTATTTGTATTTGGTTTATGTGATGTATCCCTACATCCAGAATTTTTGATATTTATTTTGCTTTTTGTTCTCTGAGCTTCCTGCATCTATGAGGAGTTTGTTTTTAATTCTGGAAAAATTTTAACCATTATTATTGCAAATATGTTATTCATTCCATTCTCTTTCTTCTAATATCCCATTTATGTGTACATAAACCTTTTCAAATTGCCCCACATTTATTGGATGTTCTGTTCTGTTATTGTTTGGTGGTTTTTATTCTAGTTTATACTTATATTTCTGTATAGGAAATTTATGCTGGCATAGATTCGAGTCCACTAATTCATCTTCAGTAAGGTACAGGATACTAATGAGCATCTTAAAGACATTCCTCATTTTTGTTAAAAGTGTTTTTTTTTTTCCCCTAGCATTTCATTTTGATTCTTTCTTAGCTTAAATTACACATCTACTGTTGCATATTGCCTACTTTTCCAGTAAAGGTTATAATATATTAATCATGGCTACTCAAAGTCCCTGTTTTCCATTTCCAACATTTGTGTCATATCAAGTCTGGTTCTATTGAACCAAGTCTGGTTCTATCTTCAGGATGTTTTTCCATTACATTTTAACTTTTTTTTTTTTATTGTATGTGATGGTAGGTATCAAACCCACATTTTTGCACATACCAGGCAAGTACTTTACCACCTAGCAATATATCCAACCCAAATGTTTTTGGCTAAAATTTAGATATAATGTACCAGGTAGTTGCAACTAAGGAAAAGGCCTCCAGTGTGAAGATACTTGAGGTAATTTGAGGTTACTAAATTAGTTGCTTGGAGGCAGCCTTGTTTAATGATTGCTGTTTCTCTTGGTTCATTGTCTCTTTTTAGCCTTTGGGCTTGCTGGAGAACCCTTCCTTCAGCACCCACCTTCCAATTCTTTCAGTGGTAACACATTGTTAGTACACCAAGGACCATTTGGTGTGGTAGCAAGGTGCAGGGAGGAAGAACTTTTGTACTCTTAGGATTAAACCACATTTTTTTGTGTTTTTGTCCCCAGGCTGTGAAGACTCCTTCACAAGTGTTTCTTATTTTTTCTCATTACATCCATTTGCCTGAGAGAGGAAAATCTGGAGAAGCTATAGATGGAATGAATACCCTTCCCTCCAGGTCTGATAAGGCTCTCAAAATCTTATCACCTGGGGAGTAAGTATTTATTTTGGAGACTCTGCAAGAGGTATTCAAAATAGTTCTTTTCCCTCTCACGGGGCCAGGGCCTTGCAGAAAACCTCTAAGACTGTGAGTCCTGAAGTTTCTCACTCTTCTCTGTGATCATCTTGCAGCATTTCAAGCGTTCTTACCAGTTAATGGCTTCAGCAGCTTTTGATTCAGGTATGTAAAACCTCCACAGAGATTCTTTGTATCCACCTCTTTCTTGGAGTGACAATTTGCCCTCAACACTCGTTTCTCTGGTGAGTACAAGAAAAGTTTTCGATTTTCATCCAGGATTTTTGTTGTTGTTGTAAAGATGAAAAAGAGGAATTCTGAGTTCCTTATATTTCAGAGCTATAATTGCCTTGAAACAATATATTATTGACCAGTCATGCCATGAAGCATACAGGGATTTTGGCAAATGGAAATATTTTGAAAATAGTAGAATCAGTCAAATGTTTTCAAATATATTACTTGTTGGTCTCCTATGTGCATGAAATAGTAGAAATAACCAAATATATCAACAGATGAAAATTTTCTCTGGGAGGTTGAATTTCTAGGTAATTAAATATATTTTTAAAATCATATTTTGTATACACAATTTTTACTACAGGAAAAATACCATCATTTGTAAAATTAAGAAAGAAACATTGTAAAAAGCCTGCATTTGGCTCTGGGAAGTTCAGAATGCTGAACAGACTGGAAAACCTAAGTTTTCAATCACAGGCATGTCTCAGGATTTCTATGAAGTGATACAGTACTGACAATTTAAACAATATTATAGTGTAAATATGTGTTGAAAATGTAGAGCAGAGCAAGGCCTGGTGGTGCATGCCTGTAATCCCAGGGGCTCAGGAAGTTGAAGCAGGAGAATCATGAGTTTGAAGTCAGCCTCAGCAAAAGTGAGGCACTAAGCAACTCGGTGAGACCCTATCTCTAAATAACATACCAAATAGGGCTGGGGATGTGGCTCTGTGGTCAAGTGACCCTGAGTTCGACCCCTGGAACCTCGACACCCCCCCCAACAACAACAAAAAATATATAGAGCAGAGAAAACTGACTTCCTTCCACATATCTTGGTTCTTCGCATGGACTACAAATTAAATTGGAATATGACAGATTAATAGTTGCAAGAAGATTTTAATTATGCCTGTATGCACAAGAGTTTCACAAAAATAAGAGACTCAAATATTTAAGCGCCAAATAATTTTGATACTTTTATAGCACTTTAAGCTGTAGAGACAAAGAAGGACTTGGGGTTTCTGGGGGATGTAGAGGCAAATGTTGGAGGGAATAAGAGTAAGAAAAGCATGGTGCATAAAGGTTTGCCCTTTTATGTACAGAGTCTCTCAGGTGATACAACTTCTTTTATACTAGAGATTTCCTTTAGAGATGTTTCTTTTACACATGTAAGGTGTTCCAGGGCTACTTCTTTGTCTGCAGTTTCTCAAAATAATTTTAATGACAAAGAGACATATTTGGCGTTGCATCTTCTGGTACAATCATATTCTCCAGTGGTGTGTACTGAGCTTCAACAGGTTTATTTCAGAACTAAGTCCTTACAGTATATGAGTGTATGTATTACATGCATTTGTATGAAATTTATGTTTGACTCTTAAAGTAGCACCTCATAATTATGGGTTCAGCTTTCCAAAGTGGAAAAAGATACAGCGCAGGTTCTACACAAGTTCTGTGGTAGTTTCCTCAGGCCAGCTGGATGTGGTAGAAGGAAGAGCAGGTGTGACTCACATTGACCCAGGTTTAAATACCAATTGCCACGAGCTGACTAATTTAAAACGCAACCTTTCTAGTTCTGTATGTTGTTCCCCTAAATTGCTATTGTGATGATAATAATGCCTTTCTTTCCTCATAGCCTCCATCAATTCATTCCTACCATTTATCATTTGTGTTATTATACATACATTCTGAAAATAAAATCCTTAACATCCATAATCTCCAAGCTTATGTCACACATACAGAGCTTTTCACAGTTGACTTATTGGCTGTATTTCTGCAGTCTATTCTAATTATCTTTGCTTTATTTCTTTTATTCATTCTTAGTTACACACAGTAGAAACTATTTTGATAAAATTATACAAGCATGTGATATGTCCCAATTTTAAATCTCCTAAATATTTCACCTGAGTATCTTTATAGCCATGAATTTTCCCCTATGTTTGTCAGTCTGTATATGTTCAATCAAGTTCTCCCATTCTTACAGATCTAATCCATGCCTAAGATCATTTCTAGAATAATTTCTGGGCCGGGGTGGTAGTGTACACCTATAATTAGAGTGACTAGAGGCTGAGACAGGAGAATGTAAGTTCAAGGCCAGGCTCAGCAACTTATACCTTGTCTCAAATAATAATAATAATAATAATAATAATAATAATAATAATAATAGGGTTAAAAATGTAACTCAGTGGTAAAGTATCCCTGGGTTAAATCCACAGTCCTCCCCCAATAAATAAAAAATTCTAGATCATATTTCCATATTCTTATTGCTAATTTTTAGATCAATTTGTATGTCTTAACATATTACCAAATGTCTATATTGACTAGTTTAAAGCCTTAAATTCAGGGGAAAAAAGCACACACATAATTATATCACTCTAGGTATACAGCATGTTTTGTGTATAACATATCCTCAGTATATAGTCTCTTTAGGCTAAATTTTGCACAGACCCACTCCTTGTTACAATGATTTTGAAGACTATATCCAGGCAAGCTGGAAATCGTGTCACTGCAACCTCTCTGAACTTCCACTGGGGACCTCTTGCTTCAACATCTACTAAGAAGAAAATAGAACTTTGTTTCGTATGCATTTGACTAGGGAGGAAAGGTTTGGGGGCCTGGCAGTCCATGTTTTCTCTGCTATGTAGCTTAACTTAAGTTGTGTCTGGGGATTTTTATTTGGAAATCATTAAAATAATACTGGGGGTTTTCCAAGTTCTTATTGAAAGGGAAAAACAAAACAATGTTATAGCAAGTAATTATGTATGTCATGCAAAGGACATTTCTTAGGACCTGACTGGTGCTTCAATTACCCAAGCTTGCTTAACTGCCTCAGGGCTTTAAAATATTAGTTTAATATGTTTTCTGTGCTTACCTGCCATTTCTTCTGGCAGTAATAACAAGTTATAATATTCACATAAGTATGTTAAATCATGCTTTAATATATAATGGAGTATAGCCCACTCAGCAGGGACCAATAATCCTTTGACTGAAGCTAAAATTCAGAAGCATCAATATTGTATATTTGAACTCTCTCCTTACCTTTCCCAGATCAGAAATAAAAAATTTATATGCAGATTTATATAAACATGAATGCACATATTTTCTCTGTTACATTCACTTGTGTCAACTTTATTTTTACCATGAAAATACACAACTAAATTAATCTATCCAAATAACTCAAATACAAACATTTTTGTTAAGAGTTTATGAATTTTCTCTTGACTTTCAAACCACATATGTCTTAAATCACCAAAAGCCCGTTCAGATTTCTCATCTTTACTTTAACCTCCAAGACCTGAAGCAGCCCTGAGTTGACACTAACATTTCTTTCCCAGTCTTCTCAAATAATCCATTACAGATAGCACAAATCAGCCATTTGAACACACTACTTAGCATTGGCATTTTTTCTTGATTTAAGCTTTTTATACAATAATTTCAAGAAAATATGAATTACATTTTTAAACCATAACTTAAAAATAGATAATGTCATGTCCTAGAGATAGAAAACTTTAAGGAAAATAATTCACATTGTAGGTTGTGAAATCTATATGGATTTTATTCCAAGTAAGAAAAGGAAATATGTATTGTGGGAATGTTAGCCTTTTGAAAGGATGTAAATGAGCCACAGAGAGCTATGAGTTGAGTTAGAAGTGGTATTGAATCCAGTGCCAAAACTGGGCTGCAGAAGGGCCAAGATTAATCATAGCCAATTAGGTATCATCTGTATTCAAATATACTTTTAATATTAGTTTGTCATGCCATAAGTGTGCTCACCATTTTATTTATTTATATTGATTTATTTTGCAGTCATGGATATCAAATCCAATGCCATGTACCTACTAGGCAAGAATTCTATCACTGACCTGCCTCCCTCCTCCCCAATTCTGACTCTATTCCCCCATTTAAATTACTTAAGGATTTCCATCTTTTATCAATCCTTATATGACTACAAAAAGCAATATGTATAATATAGTTTGAAAAGAACACTTAAAACAGAAACAATTAATACTTGTTAACATAATGAAATAGTAATACTGCTTAATTTTTCTACTTAGTAAAAAATTCTCATAGATATGGTTTAATCATTATATCCTTCAGATATTCACATAATTTGTATTTTAAATAATTAAGGATTAAAAAATTCACCCTAGAAGTATATGGATTGAAAGGCTTGATCTCCCTAAGAGAAGATTGATATTCTATAAAAAGACTCAACCTAGAGTATCCTATTGAAATTCTTGAACAGTGGAGATAACAAAGTATTATAATTTCAAAAAGAAGAAAAAACAAATTACAAAGAATCCTCTTCTAAACATCTGATTTCTACCTGAAATTATGGATACTAAAATCAATAGAAAGCTATCTGCACATACATGAGAAAAATGGAAACAAAAATCATTTAATTCTATATCCAGTTAACATAAAAGCAATGTGACAAATAAAGTGCATTTTGAAAAACATAAGAATTAAAATTACTCAAAAAATGTAAGGCATTTTTTTTTCGTTGTATGAGTATTAACTATTAAATTTCCTGAAGTTTTAGAGTTTGATGGAAACTCATAATATGAAAATATTTGCCCAGAAAACTAAACATGTAAAAACATAATCACATCATTTTGTAGATAATTTGCAAACAATAAGTAATTTAGATAATAGCTATTTTTATAAACCACAAATTTTAATTTGTGCTTACATACTTGTGTTTACAATCACATGGTTCCTCATATATTCTTAGAGAAGTTATACAACAGTGTTTAATCATTGATTTATTCAAGTAAAAGCAAACAAAATATTTACAAGAAAATTAAAAATCTTAAATGTATGAAATTTTAAAGCATACCATATATAGATAGTCCAACAGAGAACAAAGTACCAGTGACAAAAGCTAGAAAATTAGAGAAAGAAACATTAATTATGTGTTGAAAGTGATGTAATTTTCCTTCTTGCTCTAAAGCTGTCCCTGAAGGGAGTTTTTATCATTACATGTCTATTGTTAATGTATGTATCTGAAAACACACACACACATATATTGTGTCACATATTTTGAAACTTCACATAAATGGTAACACAAAAAGCATTGATTTTTTTTTTTTTTTTTGGTGGGCAGGGCATATTTTAAATAACTGTTGGGAATATTCTTAAATATATCTTTTGCACATATGAAACATTTTTCATACCCATATCTTCTACCTCTTCTTTCTTTCATTCCCTTCTTACTATCTGGGAGGAAATTCACTAGTTACTGGTACTAAAACCTTCATGTTTATAAATATTGGCAAGTTGTTTCTGTGTACTCTTTTTAATGAATTTTTAAAGCCTTAATATTAGTAGTTTTTGTATATATTTGGGACAGATATAACACTCAATTTAAAATGTACCATTTTTATTTCATAAAGAAAACCTTTTAATGTTAATATATTTAAACTTAAGAAAATATCATATGTTTCAAATGAGAGTATAACAGACTACCTTCTTTAAAATAATTTTTAATACTTCAAATGTTTATTGTTTAGTTTTTTGTTAGTCAAGTTTACTTTGTCTTAATATTTATTTGTAAGCAGTTTTTCTTTTGATTAAATTTAATAATTTCTCTGGTTTTCCATTACAATGCTTAGGCAGGGGCTTTTTATTTATTCTTGATTCTACCAAATCAAAACAACTTAAAGCTAGTTGGGGTAGTTGTTGTAGCTTGAAATTTTCTGGATCATAAACTAGTATATACTTAACACAATATGCATGTAAGGGAAGATCTCCAGTTAGCAAATTCTTAGAAGATATACCTTGTTACCAAGAACAAAGGTTCATAATCCAAGTTTCTTCTTTGTCTTTGTTTAAGCACTAGTTTGTTTTAGTTCATTCTTATAATGATGTATTTGTATTTTCTAACTTCGTGTTGGAGTCCAATTATCACTCCCATTTTTTTATTACCTACCTGTTCACTTCTTGGACTTGTGCAACTGCCAAAAAAAAAAAATCTGTGTATTACAGAAACTTGTATACTGGCCAGCATCATCAGCTTAATAACAAAAGATTTTTTCATCCTTCATGAATTTTGTCTCTATGGATTGTTCCTTAATTTTTTTCCCATCAAAAATATATTAGGTTGTTTCTTGTTAGGTACTCATATGTGTTTTATGAAAGGATGGTTCATAGTATTGAATTTTTCTAGACAGAAGAATCTTTGTATTGTGCTAATGACCTATCTATATACTTATTTTTCATTGATATTTTATCATGATTGTAGATTTACATGCAGTTGTTAGAAATATGAAGTAATCCTAAAAAAGTTTACCAAGCTTCTACCAATGAAATCAATTTGGAATACTATAATGCAAAATCCCAATCAGTATATTGATGTTAATACAGGCAACCATTTATAGTTTAATTTCCATAGTTTTACTTGTACTCATGTATTTTTGCATGTGTTTATCGCTACACAATTTATTGCTTGTGTAGATTTGTTTATCCCCTGTCATATTCAAGATATAGAATACTTTCATCACTGCTAGGATCCCTTATGTTGTCCTTTTATAACCAGACCCATCTCTCCTACATCCTTTCTTTGTTATTCCATCCTTGTCTGAGCAAATACTTACCAGTCTTCCATTCCTAAATGAAACTTGTGTTTTCATTTTCTTCTCCATGTATTACACAAAGAAAAATATATATGCTAAATTTATGTTTGTATAAATTTATACATATAAGTTTATAAATTCATGATATATATTTACATGATATAGTAAAAGTCTACATATTTACATATGATATATAAAACATTTATGACAAAATATACATAATATAAAATATATATAATTTTGATGTACATGTTATAAATATGTATTATAAATTGTATTTATATAAATTATATGTAAATGAGGTCTGTTGCATCATTTATTCCTTTTTATGAACCATGTTTTGGGTGGCAATTTTAAGAATGTTTGTCTTTAGATATAAAATAACCTGCTTTTTTTCTAAATGTTTTATACTTTCATTTTAGTCTGATTCATTTTTGAGGTTTTCAAATTTTACTCTTTTTGGTTAGTTTTTGGTTAGTTTATTTTGACATATTTATACAATTATGGGGTATGTCTTATTCTAATTAGGATCCAAGTGTTGTGGGTATACAAGATGTGGAGAGTCACTGTGGTGTATTCATATATGTACATAAGAAAGTTATGTTAGATTCATCCTACTGTCTTTCCTATTCCTATCCCCCTCCCTAAGATGTGAGGTTTAGAACAAGGTTCAATTTTTTTGCCTGTGCACTTCTCCCACCCATCAAGTGCCTGGGCAGAGGTTATTTAGGAAAGTAGATGTATATTCAAGGGAGAATGGGGACAATCTAAAGTGATGCTTCAGGGAGTAAGACAAGAAAGAGATTTTCTAGGAAGAATGTGGCCATCTTAAGAGTAAGAGTCAGACTGATCTACACACTTTTAACTGGTCCAGAAACCATTTGTTGCAAAGTGGGTTTCTTTGTAAGTTATTCCTTCTGCTCTACTGGAATTCACATCTATCCTTCTTCCAAAGTTGTACTTTAATTACTGTAGATATTTAATAAGCCTGAATGATTGGTAGAGAGATTCCTTCTCCTTTATTCTGCTTTGTCAAAATTGTCTTCCACCCCCGACCTTCTCTCATACTATGTTAAGTTCTATTCTATAAGAAACTTTAGAAGATAGTCTGTCAACACAAATCCTACTGGATTTCAATAGGAATTGCATTAGGGCTTTAGAAAATTGGAAAAAAAAATCACATTTGTATTGTCTTCTAATCAATGAACACCCTATTATGTATACATTTATTTTGGTGTTTGAGTTCTTTCAAGATTTTAAAAGATTCAATATATAGGTCTTGGATTATGTTGTGTTTTGCATATATCTTACTTTAAGTATTTCAATTTTGTGTTTTTTGTTTTTAAATTTTGTTTTTGCATGTGCACTGTGATTATATACAATTGTGATCAATGATTTTTATGGGTTGATGTTGTATTCTGGTGTCATTGTTGAAATTGTCTAAGAATGCTTTTGTGACCTAGATTTCTATGGATTATATGCATAAATCATGATGAGATATTAGTGATATTTTTTCCCATATGTATCTGTGTACCATTTCTATTGTAGTGGCTAGAACTTCTATAATAAATGAAAGTTATGTGAATACACATTCTTTCCTCTTCCTAATCTTCAGGGCAAGCCATCAGTCCCTATTCACGGAATGGCATTACTGTTATTATCTAAGGATGTCCATTGATGTGTTCAAATAAATTCCCATTATTTTGACCTTGCCAAAAGTATTATTCTTGGATGCTGAATTTGTGAAATGTTTTCTCATTTTATGATTTTTTCTTTAATCTCTTACTAAGGTAAATTGTTCTGATTAAAAATCAAATCATGATCGAGACCTGCATCTTACTTGTTGATGGTGTATATGTTTTTAGTACACTGTTGGATTTTGTTTCTAGTATTTAGTTGATTTTTGTGCATGTATAATGTCTTTGTTTTGTAAATTCATGAAATTTTCATCGTAGTTTTATATTTTTATATTATGCTTCTGATTAGGCATCAGGGTAATTGTTTTCATAAAATTATGAAGCATTCACTTTTTTCCTTTGGAAGGGATTTTTTAAAACTGAAGTTAATTCTTAAAATGCTTGGTAGAGTTCTCTAGTGAAGCCATCTGTGCCTGAAAATTTCTTTTTCAGCAGTGTTTTAATTATAAATTCAATTACTTTAATTACTACAGGATGATTCAGATTGTCTATTTCATCTTGGTTTAGTTTAGTTTTGTGCTGTTTTCAAGATGTTGGTTCATTTCTCCTATGTTGTTGAGTGTTTAGGAACATAAGGTGCTTATGAAATTCACTTATTGCCCTTCTAATAGCTGTGGGATCTGCACTAATGCCCTATGCTTCATTCCAGATATTGATAATTGTGTCTTTTAAAAATCAATTTTACAAGAGTTTATTTTTTCTAAATATTTTAATTGTTCTGCTATTTTGTATTTCATAGATTTATACTAATATTGACATTGTTACTTTCTTCTGCTTGCTTTAGATTTGTTTTGCTCCACTTGTTCTAACCTTGAGGTGTAAAGGAATCATGATAAACAGTCTGACTTAGTGTGTTGTTAAGTGTGGGAAGGGGATGTTCTACAGTCCTGTGGAGGAGGCCCCAGTCTTTTGTTGCCTCTGTGCCCCTGGACTGAACTTCATCTATGCATCTCAGTGTTTTTGTTTTTTTCATCTTAATGGAACAGAATTACTGAAGGGGACTTTTGCTGAGTATTTCTTCTCATGAGTTCCTGGAGCCAGCTTCATATAGCCACTTACCTTCCAGATCAGTGGCTGGTAAAATAGTTTCCCTGAGGGCAGGTCTTGTTAAGAACAGAATGCTGTGGTATATTTCAAAGCTACTAAATTTCTCTTCCACCTTGTGGAATCTGGTAGAAGTACTCAAAGTAAAATTTAAAAATGATTCAGGATTCCAATAGCTGAGATACCTTGGAGGAATTTGGGATTTGTCAGAGTTCATGTTTTTCCTGTTCAAGTACTCTTTCCCACAGAGGTTTCTGCTCTTAAGTTGCTATCTTTCATATTTGCCTGTGTCTGATTTTTGTAGAGTGGTATGCCCTGTAACTTCCATTCCTTGATGAATACAAGAGAAATTACTTTTTTTTTTCATTTTAAGCTTTTTTTCTTGATGTGGGGATACAGTGCCACCTCTAAGTTTCTTCCATAATATAATATGAACCTGTTAGTCAGCTTCTTGTGACTATGAGAAAATGCCTGAGAAAAATACCTTAAAATGAGGAAAGATTTATATTGGCCTATAATTTCAGAAGTTTCAGTCCATGATGACATGGGTATTGTTTCTGGGCTGAAGGTGATGCAAAACTTGATGGAAAGATGGTAGTGAAGCAGAGCTACTTACCTCATGATGGCTGTGAAGCAGAGAAAGGAAGAGGGAGGGCCCAGGGACAAACCATACCCATGAAAGCCACAGCCTCAGTGACCCAGCTCTAGGGTCAGGTAGGAAGTGAAAAAACAACAGGGCTTTGGCCACCTTCCTCAGCTTCTTTAGGAAACACTTAAGGATTTTAGTAACTAAATATTTTAGCATGATTTCTATTTGTCTAGTTTTGTTCCATGCAATTCCAGAAAATAAGTACCCTGATCAAAGGGCTGTTTTTTATATAAGGGAAAACACACAGGAAATTACAGAATTTAAGCCATTATCTCAAGTTTACATAGCTGAAATCTAGTGGAGAAACTGCATGAGTAAAATAAAGTATTCTTGTAGCAGAATTCTACTGTATGCTTATTATTATAGGGGAAAGTATCAATGAAAGTTAAATCACAGAGTTAGATATAGCTTAATGGTATATATAGGAGTGACTATTATTTGGGGAACTATTAACCAGTTACTTTTGTAACTGGGAGAAAGAAACTAAATCAAATATTGGTCCCTAAACCTAAAACAGAGATGAAACCTCTAAGGAAATCTGTTATGATTCAAAAGATAAAAATGGTTAAAATTGAAAATCACCAAGGTCTTTTCCTATCAAGTATTTTCTAATTTTAGTTTTCCCTCCAAAATCAACTCAATTCTAAAATTAGAATGTTCTAATTAAACAGAATACTAGTTTCAAAGGAGTTAGCAAATATATATTTTTAAGATTTCCAGGCTCTGCTATGAAATGTATCTTAGAGGATGGTCATACGAAGAACTATATGTGCAAAACCAGATGTCATATTTTTATATGAGGAAACAAATAACTGAGTTACTCTGATGGTTACTTAGCAGTACAAGAATTCAGAAAATAGAAAACATGTTTTGAAGTAGAATTCAAATAATTAAATTGAGACTTTGGATTTGGTATGAAGGCTGTCACTCAAGTATAATATAAGGAACACACTTCATATAGATACTCATTGTTTAATTCAGAGGAAGAACACTCTTTATCAAAGGATTTGAATTTAATTTTATTTTAAAGTGAGGAAAGTAGGATAATAAAAATCATATGTGAACACCAGACTGGTCTTTTGCAGTAAGTGATGGAGAAAGCCATCTAAAGTGTCAATTCATAACTCATATTTTTGTGGTGACTCCACAGAGAGACGCCTTCAGAGACCTGAAAAGGGTACCCCACAATTCTTTAGCTGGTAGTAATCTGTGGAACTGTGTAATGAAGCTGTGTGAATTGGAGAAAGGAACACGCAGATACAGTACAGAAAAATCCCTTACAGTTCTACAGAGATAGGAAGAGATCCTGTTTCCACCAGACACAGCCAAAAATCCTAAGTGACTAAGTACTGAACAAAGTATTCAGTAATATTTAGACAAAATAGTAACACGTTACCCTTAAACAAAATCCTCCTCTAGTTCTTCCAGATAATGCTTAAAAAAATATCAAAAAAAAGTGTTTCCAAGTAACCTAACTGTATGCAAAAATTAAGCATGAAATTTTAATTAAGAAAAAAACTAACATAAAAGGAGTCAAAAGGTGATCTTCCTGCATCATTATGTCTGAGATGAGCAACATCACAGTGATTTTTTTTCTCCCCCAAGAAACTACAGAGGGTAGAAGAGTACTAACCCAAACTGAAGTTGTATCAATTTGCAAGTTTGCATTTGATGTGCTATTTGGTATTACATTTGGTTCTTCTGCAAAAATTAAAAATGTTAAACACGTTCAAAAGAGATTTAAACCATTTGTGACATTAATTGTAGACCAGATCTTAAGGACTCTGCCAGTTTATTAATTGGTAAGTGTCCCATCCTATTACCAATTGGCTCAACAATTAATCATGACTTAGATAATTTGTATATTAAATAGTAAACACAAGTTTCACCTAAGAAGTAGTTGATTGAGCATATATGGATGGTCTCCATTTATATCCAAGAAACTACATATAACAATATCTGACATAAACAATTCACAAATAATATAGTTTTACTTCGTCCTGTTGCCAGTGAAATTTCTGCTTTCTTGAAAGCCTCAGAAAAATGTCAAAAACAAATTGGGTTCTGTTTGGAGAAACCCAAATTTCTGCAGTTCTAGAATTATCACTTCAAAAGCTCCCAACCTTTCTACAGCTGTGGACAACTGGATGAAAAAGCACACTCTGTCTTATTGTTATAGTTAAAGCTTCATCCCAGGGTTTCATAAACTGACTTCCAGACCAGTCACATTTAATTGAATCAAGCCTTTATTGAAGCACACTGGTGGTGGCTGACCAGAACATAAAGCCGTTCCCCTGATCAGCCCTGAACAATTGCCAGAGTACTCCTTATAAGCCTGAAAATTGCAAAAGGGATGGATGTTCAGCGTCTAGCCAATGCAAGTAAGCCAGGTTACAGAAGCAGGAGAGTGTAGTCAAGCGGCGGGAAACCTACCAATCACAGTTAACCCAATCATCCCAGTTACAGAAACAGAGTCCCGTTACTCTAGTTACAGAAACAATGTCCCATTAGGCAGTTCCATGTTCTTAAAGGTTTCTATAGCAAACAGAAAAGAACATCTTGCCCAAGTCATGACCCTTCTACTTGTCATGGTTGTTTTACAGGATGAAGTCATAAAACAAAATGGAGTCACATTTGCTTCTACTATCACTATAATGCTTTTGCTCCTCCTTAGGGGACAATGGGAGCAAGTTTAAGACACTATGTACTTGCTGTTGCTTCTGGTCAGAGGATCACTCACATAAGTGATCAATGTGGTTTGGGTCCAAGTGACTAAAAAAAAAAATTGGTGGAATAATTGTTCTAAAATTGCTAAAATTATATATAATCAGTTTTTTTGTTTGCCAAACCTATAATCCTGGGAGGACAATGAAAACTTCTGATGATGCATTTTCACCACTGATGGACCCATCAAACATTTACAGATGGACTTAATTCAATTACCACCCTCAATTAGCTTCTAGAATGTTCTTGTAATAGTTTATTCACTGTTTGAATGGAAACTGTTTGAATAGGAAAACCAATGCTATGATATTAAGTAAGAAACAACTAGAAAATATTTCCTTTATGGAACATCCCTGGAGAAATATCCAGTGACAAAGAAACCCAATCCATTGGTCAATCTGAAAATTACACAGATAACATTTGGTAAACAAGAAAAGTAAATAACTATTATAACTTGCATTTTCCCAAGATGCTATAGAAAAAGTTGAAATATTAAGTAAAATTCTGAAAAAAATTTATAAACAAAAGTATTGAAATCAAAACTTTATAGGTGGAACCTCCAGTGACCAAGGTGAGGTGGATTTGGGGTAGGGGAGAGTGAGTGCAAGCATTCCCTGGAAGGGATTAATGGCCCATTAAACATTGCAGGCAACAAGTTTGGTAAACCGGAAGATATAGTGTAACTGTAAAAAATCCAGTTATGCTGCTGCCTCATGAAGCCAATGACTCAAAAGACAGTGTGATAAAAGAAATAAAAGCCAGCAGGTGGAGGATGGAGGGCTGCCACACAAACACCATCTCATCAGGAGTGGCAGGTGCAGAAGCATTTATGGGGTTTTGCAGGAGCCTAATTTTAGCCACAGCCAGGTGGGCACCAGAATGATTGTTAAATTCTTGCCATAATCAATTCTCCTGATGTGATTCAGGGTTGTCCACAGGTCATCAGGTATTTTGGGTCTCACTGGCCTATAAACCCAAAGATTATAGGTTAGGGGGTCCTCTAGACTGGTAATATTCTTTGATGTTTTCATTGTTCTCTCTCTCTTTCTCCTCCCCTCCCCCCTCTCTCTCTATCCCTTTTTTTCATGCAAGTCTACTTTTAAAATTATTTAATTATTTGGGGAATGTGGTGTAGGGAAATGAGGCAAAAAAAAAGAAACAATGAAAAAATACTTTCTAATGCTTTGTGCAAATTAATCCCATCATCTCCTTTTATATCACTGGAGTCCAAAAGCACTTAAGAAAAAAAGACAGTAAAAGAGAGCCTTAATCATCTGTGGAAAACTTAGTGACATTCTGTATGTATAATTGGAGTTCCTAAGTTGGATGGGAATGGAGACCAGAAGTATTTAAAGTAATTGTTTAAAGAAATTAAATTTGATTTATATTGTATACCTTCATATTCAAGAAGCTGAATGAATCCCATGCAGAATAAATATGAAGAAAAGCACACCAGTTAATTGTGGTCAGGTTGCTTAAAAGCTGTGACTAAGAGAAAATTGGCTGTGAGGAAAACTCATTAAAGGGGAACAAATATCAAAGTGGCAGCAAGTGTCTCTTCATTTAATAAGGCTGAAGATATTTAAAAACTTTTTTGAAGTACTGAAAGATGAAAGCTATCAAACTAGAAATCCATACCTTGTGAAAATATATTTCAAAAATGAAAGTGAAATGAGGGGCAGAAATGATCCTTTGGCAGTTTGAGTATGATGGTAAAAAATAAGAAAAATAGGGAAATTACAGTTCTGAAAGATGAGAAAACAATAAAATTGGGTCTCTAGCAACTCTCCCCACCACTATGAAACAAATAAAGCCTATCCAATAACCCAGACTTTATGAAAGAAAACTAGAAATCGGAAGTATTAAAATTAAATCCAGAAGCATACAAAATAGAAGAAATGTAGACTTGAACTAAAGAAGACAATTACCTCAGAAATGAAAAACTATGATGCACAGCATAACCTCAAAATAAGTGTCAATAATCAAAATCATGGACATAATTGCCAAGAGAAAGAAAATAACACATAGAAATGAAAAAAAAAAAAAAAGTCTCAGGGAGTGATGTAGATAGGGAAGACGGGCAAAGAACAATATTCATACTTTCAAAATCCTTAAAAAAATAAAGTAGACACAATTATTTAAGACTATAATTCAAGAAATATTTTCAGAAAGAAATATTTTCAGGATTATTTGTAAATGTATTTTCTTAGTAAAACTTTCAAAAGTTTGTTTTTTCTCCAAAACAATTGTGACATGAACTATACCCAATCCCTGTAAGCACCTCACTTTAAAACACCCGACTTAAATCACTTGAACATAAGCGCAAAAAATACCTATTAATACACTAACCCTGCCTACTTCTGAGACATCACTATCAACTTACGCTCTTTCTTGTCTCAGTGAATTTAATAAATTTCCTTTATCAGTAAGTAGTTCTATGTGAGATTCTACTGTCAACACATGTCAGTTTTGATTATAAATAATCAGCATGATGAAGCATTAATTTATCTTGAGTCTTTGAAAACCAAGTATCCTTAAGGTAAATTTAAAATTCTGATACTCATAAATTAAAGCCATAGACTTTTAATGAATCTTGCATTTCTTTGCACATGTATCAGGTTACACACAGCCTTATTCCTTTAAACTGCTTCTTTGGAAACATTTTGGCAAAAGTTCAAACACCAAAAGAAAATTTGAAAAGAATATTTTTTCCTACTACTTGATTCTGCATTCACTCAGTAATTATTTTTTATTTTTTTGTTTTAATTAGTTACACATGACAGTAGAATGCATTTATGTAGTAATTCTTTATTTTACACTTTTGATCACTTTTTAGTCTCGCATACTAGTAGTTGAAGGCTGACTATAGTTGTATTTTGTATTTTCCTTCACAAGAATGTCATAACATCCCTCAGTGCCTCATAAGAAAGAGTAGCATCAGTATCATATTTTGAAACTGTTTTTGAACCAATCTTTACCAAATTGTCACAATGGTATTTTCATACAAACTCTGAAACACACAAAATGATATATGGTATTACGTGTCATGTCCCTTCCTCCAAATCTGTACCTCTTACTTAAAAGCTTTTGCCTATCAATTAAGGTTCTAATTGGTATGCCAATCTTTTTTTTTTTTTGAGAATTTCTCAAGGCTTCTGGTGGTGTATAGCATATGTGCATTTTGAAAAGTGTGATACAATCACTTATCGAGTTCTTCTCCCTCACGTGGTGAAGTATAACAGTAGAGAAGCATGACAATGCAAGCATAGAAAGCAAGGTTTATTTAAAAAGGAGTAACATAGACTTCTCCTGAGAGGGAGAAGGGGGCCATAGCTTGTATCCTGGTATCCCAAGGAGTGAGGGCATTTGGGCTTTTTATGTATCCTAGGCTTCCTTTGTTCTCTCTTTCCCCCTTATATCTCTCCTTCCTGCTCAGGAGATGCTCACTGGGATGAACAAAAGGTGAGAAGCAGATGGACAAGGGGAAGGGCCAAACTCCCTGTAGGGAGGGGCAATTCCTTGGATAGGTTACCTTAGTAACAGGTTGGAGTGAGGGGGCTGGTTATCTTGATGGGGGGCAGGAAGGGCTCTGAAGGCATTTCAGTCCCTCAGGGGGCAGTCGCCAACTTCCTAGACTTAAATTGTCCTCCTTAATCTGACCTGACTTGATTTACCTATTTATACTGTCTGCCTAATTCTGGCTTCAAGCAGACTTGTGTTCTCAAAACTAATCACCAATCCACAGCTGGGTAAGAGGATGGAGTTTACAAAATCACTCATCGAAAGGAAGGTCCAGGACGTTTTCTGCTTTCTTCCTTTCTGCATACACAAGAATGAATGGGAACACAGTGAATATCTAATTTTGAAAGGGAAATTCTTAGACTATTTTCCCTTTTCTTTCTTGTTCATATATCTGATATGATATTTGTGCATAGAGGTCTGTGGGAAAAAGAATTCAAATGAATTAATTTTTTAAACTCCCTTAACAGAGGAGCAGCAAGCTGTATCTCCAATGTTCAATATACTAGCCTGCCCTAAATTAAAGTGCCATCTTAAGATCGAAAAATACTAATAGCATCATTAATTCTATCAAATAGTACTGAACAGTTTATTTCTGTCAAAGAGCCTTATTCACATTCTTTCGAATCACACCAGCCCTGCCAACAGTCCATTATTACTGTAACTTTACAGAGGGTGAGAGAAGTCAACTGTTTCCCAGGGTAACAAAGCTAGTAAGGAGGAGATGCTGCAGTCAAATATATACGTGTTTTATTTCAAGACTGTTTCTCTTTGCATGATACTATATTTCTTATTCTACCAATGATAATGAGACAATGGAATATATGAAAGTGTTAACCTTGACCTGTCACTCTCCTTTATCATGTGCATCAGTAAGCACCCCCTACTCCAGCTCACCTGATCCAGTTTACTTCCTGCCTTAACAAAACATTTTCTTTGGTTGCAAATTAATCTCTCTTCATGGATTATTGCAGTGATGTTTATGGGATCACCTCCTATGTCTTATTTCAGTACTTATCTCAAATATTATTATTCACTCAGGAAAACTCCCTACTTCCTAAGAAGCAAAGTTAGGTAGGCTTGCAATACAGAGCCTATACATATCATCTGAATTATCTAGGTGTATAATCATGATCAATTTGAAGGATAGGGAAAACATTTTCTGTAAGCTTTGTCATGTAAAAACCCAGGCCTCAGCCAAAGCTATGGAACACAAAAGGGACTTGCACCAGAATGGCACCTGCCCCCCCCCCTCAGTGGGTCACTCAATACAATAAGCCCTAGGAAATTCCCTATTCACATTTTTGTCCTTAATGGATCTGCAGGACTCCAATACAATGAAACCCAGGAATTACCCTTCTGTCCCACCTTGAACAGAGCCTATATAATCAAGACCCTTGCTTCAGTCTGCCAAGATTTTCTGCCCCCAAAATGAGCCATAGTAGTGTTCCACCGATTGACTCCCCCTTGAGTACTGAATAAAGAAAAGCCTGCTGATCTGAGGTTTGCTTTCCATCTCCTGCCTTTATCATGTGTGCATCATTTACCCTAGATCATGAAATTGTACTTAAAATCAACATTCTTCATTAGAAACCCTGACTTACACATAATCTGTGACAGTGCATATAATATTTATAAGTAAAAGCATGTGTGACACCTGACAATAGGACCTTGACAGTTCTTGAAATAATAAGACAATTATATCTTAGATAATCATTCACAGAAAAGCTGTATCTTCTAGGTACTGATTTGTCTTTTAAGTTTCTATTTTATGAGACTCTTGAATTATAGTCCAAATATAGATAAGATATTGGTGTTGAAAACATTTAAAAATTGTCTAGTTCTAGAACAAATTCTTGTATCCCATCTCTTAAAATTGTCATCTATTCTCTGATATTTCATCTTCAACCTTAAGGAATTTAGTATTTAGAAGAAGCCCACAGGCACACTGATCTTTAAGTCCATTTTGCTGAATCAAAGAATTTAATTAAAATGTGTACTTGGGCAATACACTAAACTCACACCTAATTCATTACTGAATGTCTACTTTCCCAGTCTCAGAGAGAAAGTCAATTAACAACCAGAAGGTCTTAGGAACACTGTCTGTTGCCCTTCTACCTGGGCACCTATGATACAGGCTTTAGTTACAATCTCTGTGGACCTCCTTGACAGTTGGATGCAATTCCAACTGTGCTTCAGGGAAAAGTCTGTTTGCTAAAACATCAGCTGCAGGAGATTGTTCCAGCTCACTGGAATTCTATTATTTAGAGGATAATATCTAGCCCTAGAACAACAAAGCTCTATGATTTTGAAATGTCACCATTTCAAAATAGCTATAAATTGGACTCCTTGGAGAGTACTTATATAAGGTTTAAAAAAAAAAAAAAACATGGAAAGATAGTAGCAACATCTTTTTTTTGTTTTGTTTTCCAAAGACAAGGAGAAAATGTCATATGCCAGTTGTCATAGTGCTGTTTTTTGTATCAACTGTTGGAGACATACAAACAAAAAGAAAAAAAACAACTCACAGGGATTTTGCATTATTCATAGCAAGGAATCATAATCATGTAAAATTTTACAATTACCTAGCATTTTCTTTTTCGTTTTAAGATACAATCATCTTCTGGACCATAGTTGCTTAGAGTAGAAACATTCATATTAAATGGTTTCAACATAAAGTGAAGGAACATCTGTACTTGAGTTTACATTGCCAGTTTTTTCTGGTTCTCAAACCGTTAGTGAAAGTAACTATTTGTGAAAATATTAAGAAATTGAGGTTTCTTCACAATAATAATGCCTTCACTGAAAATTGCTTTTTCTCGTTCAATTGCACTGATTGATCATCCCCCACATTTTCTATAAATAAAATGCCAGAATAATACTAAACTTTTACAAAAAGAAATAGTTATACCTGTATGTGTTTGCAGTCATAATTAATTATATACCCATAGCAGGTGGCAATATTTTCCTGCAAATACTGGCTCCTGATGTTGAAACACAGCCCTGCCCACAGATTCATACTTTTCCCCATAGTACATTGCATTATGTGTTTTGCTGACAACAAACAGTCAAAAATTTGACACTAGATAACTTTCAATTAACTATAAAGGAGTGGCAGACAGACACCCAGGGGAAGATGCATTTTGACTTAATGCCAATGAAAAACAAAATAGTTCTTATTCTAGAAAAAAAATGGAGGTGACAAATAAAATTCCAGTTATTTTATAATTGAAGCTGATATGAAATATCTACAAGATACCTTTTCATTTTAGAGTAGCAGTACATTGTTTTCTCTTTTGGTGTCATTTTCTTTAATTGAAATTTGGAAAATATGGCTGTTAATCTGATCTCCTTGAAATATTCTTCATATTGACAGAATCTTCACAGTAAGTCTAACCTAATAACATTAAAAAAAATTCCTACAAATGTACATAGCTTTTTTATTTAATGAGTCAAGATTAATATTCCCCCCCCACTTGAACATGCTAACATACCTGAGTCATCTTTCAGTACAATGCACAATTATTTATCCTAAGAATGTTGAATAGTTTTATTACTTGATTTGTCATATATTCTTTCTAATTGTTATGAAGATCTATTTGTATTTGTATTTTTTAACTTCATAACATTTGGAATTGTGCTTATTACTCTAGTTGATTACTTGGTGTGATCTTCCACTGTCAGGACTCACCATGCTTGTCTTAAAATCTAGGAAATTCCTAACCAGTATCTTTCATATAAAAGTAATGTAAAAGCATGGCTATCTAGATGTATCTATCTACATAAATTTGAGTCATATATTTTGCAAGGTCCTTGCTTAGCATCTAGATGGCCATCTTAAGTGATAGCCTGTTTTAAGAAAAAGTTTGCTTTCCTGTCCAAAGGAATTTCTGAGAAAGGTTTACCCCTCCCTCATAGCAACAACTCTTCACCACCCTCATTCTTTCCTGCCTAAGGGTGTATCACCACTTCCTCATACCAAATACACCCTTAACAGCCTGCATTAGGACCTGCCCATCTCTAATCCCTGAATCTGCCCCATAAAAGTTCCAAACCCCAAGCCTGTTTCACCTCTCTCCATCTACTGAGAGATGTGTCCTTATTTGTCAGTTATGACAAATAAACTCTCATGTGTATCTCTGCCTGCCACAACCTGGCTGGGCACAGAATCACGAGCCACTCAAGCAGGAACAAAACTTTATTTTTGAAAATGCCGCCAATACCCCGTTTGCGTCCACCCACGCAGTCCAGTCTCCCAGAACCGGGCCCAGGACCTCCCCCGGAAAACCCTCCTACTATCCTTCCCCAACCAATGGGAACTCTCCAGGAGTCCCATTCCCTAGCAGGCCAAGGTGAAAGGTGAACAGCAGGAGTCCAATTTCCATATGAATGTAAATCTTAACATAATCATATCATCTCAATGGCTAGCTGGAGTCACCTTAACCAAAGGTGCCATGCATCATAATACTTTGCTGTGGCTCCTAGCATCTGCCTGGTCTCCATCTTTTATTTGTCACTTGCCTATCTCCCAGTTCCTTGTTTTCTTTTCATGTTTGATTAAATTCATTGACAAATTCCTCAATATGCCTCTTTGATGAAACAAATGAAGTTCTAAATAAACTTAGAATATGGAGATAGTTACAACAGGCATAAGACAACCCATCAGAGGAATTATTCCAAGCTAAAATGAAATAGCAATCAAAAGAACACCAGAGAGTATGAGAAAAATCTAAGAACAGAAATTGTATCATAATCAGTGGCATAATAACCCACCATATATACTTATTCCATTGCACATAGAACAAAAATGATTCCATGTAGCAATGTCTATAGATAAGTGGGATCCTGTGGATGTTTTCTGACTTCATTGCATATGCACAATGTTTCTTCAAAAATCACATGACGCCAGGGAGAAATTCAAGGTCTGATCTTAGCATAAATGCTATGAAAAAATATGTGTAAATTTATGGAAATATCAACCAGCTAAATGATCAAATGCTATTACAGTTGTAAAGAAAGCCATACAGTAAGAGAATAATGTTTAGGAAGCAAGAGTTTGAAACTTGGAGAACATGATCAGAATGAAACATATAGGCTTTTGGAGAAAATGAACATATTCTCCCCAGATATCAACATGAACAGAGACTTTATAGGCTTTGCTTTATCCTGATAAAATTACTTTTACCTAATGTTAAGGTCCTAGGAAGAACATCCCTTTGTCTCTGTGGATACAAATAGAGAATAATAGAGAAGGGACAATTAGATTTTAGGGTCCAGTGTAACAGAGCTTGTTAAATAGGTTGAACAGCAGTGCCTAATATATATCTGATTTCATGAAGGAGATTATGTATTGTACATTATAATTTCACTGATTCATGTTTTCAAGATTTGATTTCAAGATTTCAAGTATTGAATAAAGGCCAATATTTGTATCTATATACATATAACTACATACACAATTATATACAACTATAATGTCTATAAAATGTAATTATATATATTTATATTTCATGTGCCTACACATAATCACACATTTTATTTTTTTTTTGCTCAAATATCTGATTTTCAGTATGTTTAATAAATTCCTAAAATTTATAATTTTCTTACTGCTCTACTAAACCATAAAATTGTACATATTTGTGAGGTACTCTGTGATAGACTGTTTATGTTAAATTACCATTAAATCAAGTCAAACATTTTTCCTGTCAAATATATATTATTTCTTTATAAGTGACAACATTCAAACTCATTTCTTGGTGGTGCTAGGTATCAAACCTGGGGGCTTTCACATGCTGGGTAAGATCTGAACTATACCGCCCTGCCCTCATCTAGTTTTTTGAAATAATAGTGCATTGTTTTAATTTATATTCATGTCCTATTGTACAACAATACTAAGACTTTTATGCCTAATTATAACATATTACCCATTGATCAATCTCAACCCATCTCCCCCCCTGCACCTGCCCAAGTTTCTGAAAACCACCATTGTATTAACTTCTATGCTATCAAATTTTTAGATTTCCATATATAAATGAGATTATATGGTATTTGACTTTCTGTGCCTTAGTTATATCACATAACATTATGATCGCCAGTTCAATCTATGTTGTCACAAATAATAGGATTATGGTCAAATAGTATTTCATGGCATATATGTGCCACATTTCTCCATCAGTTGATGGGCACTTAAGTTGTTTCTGCTTCTAGTCTATTGTAGTAAAGATGCAATAAACATGAAGTGAGGTGTCTCTTTGCAATACCAATTTCATTTCCTTTCTACATACCCAAATTCAACAGGGGGAATACTGGACGATCTGGTCTCTTTCTGACATTTTGAGCAATCCCGTGGTGTGTCCCTAGTAACAGTACTAGTTTATGTACCTACCAAGAGCTCTGTGGTTCCCTTTCTACATCCTAACCAGCACTTGTTATCACCTGTCTCTTCAATAATAGCCATTCTAGATGGAGTAAGTTGATATCTCATTGTGGTTTTGCTGTATTTCCCCTAATCATAGTGAAAAAGAACATTTTTTCATATGCCTGTTGGCCATTTACTGTTGTCTTTTGAGAAAAATCTATTTGGGCCTAACACCCATTTTTTCAATTGACTTATTCTTTTGAATATTGAATGCTCGAGTTTTCTATGCATTCTGGATGTTAACCCACAGTCACAAGTATAGTTTCTAAGTTTTTAACCCATTTCATAGGTTGTGTTTCACTTTGTTGTGTAGAATCTTTTTGGTTTGACAAAATTCCATTTGTATATTTTGCTTTTCTACCCATGCTTTCAGGCACTGGATAGTATCAAAATCCAAATGCTACAGTGTCACATACTGAGATGGACTCAATGCCACCACAACCAGCTACAAGTAATGTAGGTCTGAATAGAATTCTGATGTACTTGGGCCACATGTTTCCACTTGGCACTGGGGCTGTTTCAGAGGCCTGTGTGCAGGTACTTGCATGGAGATGAGGACGAGAGGATTTGATCATAAGTTTCACAAGCCCAGCACTGAATTTTAAAGCAAAGTCCTGTGGTTTACTACCTGTCCTACCACCCACAACAAAGAAGTCTTGCTATATACTATGCTGATTGCTATTGGGGTAGTATTATTAAAGATAGTGTCTTAGTCACCAGAGTTGATGGTCAGCTGAATTATACCCAAGTCTCTTGACCACATGACTTGCATATTCTCAGAGGCACATGCAGACCTAAGCTGTACCTGTTAGTGATAAAGGTTCTGTTAGTGATACAGGTTGAAATATGAATCTAATCTACCCAGGTACAAATCACTGCCTGATGCCAAGACATGACTAGAGTTCCATCTGTGAGCAGTGGCCGGGTGACAGCTGAATAGTCTATGGTTGGGGGATCAGTGGTAGAGGTATTCCCTTTGCCACCAAGGCTGATGCTAAGGTAGGTTGCACCAAGTTTCATAGCCACAGGGATCTTAATGGTCTGGGGGATGGGAGGATGCTCTGGTCCCACTTATGGACTAGTAATGATGCAAACCAAGACTCAAATGTTTCCAGCCAGCATTCACATCTCTGCAGGATACAGAGGCAGGTCTGGAGTTTGTCTGTGGATTCTGACCTGGCTATATGATCCTTTGATTTGTGCCTGGTGCTTGGTCTTCTTACACTGGGCCTGGCACAGAGCTTCAAGAAAAACTCCTGTGTTCACTTTTATGTCCTGCTACCCAACAGGTGGAGTGTGGTTACTTCCTCTGCTTCCTAAGATTTGAGGAGGGAAGGTGGAAGCAGTGAGTTGCCTGGCTAATGAAGTTCCAGTGGCTCAGTCTGCAGATACAGGCCTATGGTAGGGGTTGTGGTGGCACTGCCTGGCAGTGGCTGTCACCATGGTAAGTCTGGTACTGTGTTTCAAATCGAGGC
This sequence comes from Urocitellus parryii, assembly GCF_045843805.1. Lineage (NCBI taxonomy): Eukaryota > Metazoa > Chordata > Mammalia > Rodentia > Sciuridae > Urocitellus > Urocitellus parryii. The sequence continues at coordinate 86,687,533 of NC_135534.1, read as the reverse complement.
CTTAATCTTAATTCCTTCTTTCTCCTCCAAGAGGGAGACATTTCTCTCCAACCTACTTAGAGTGGAGAAGATGTGACACAGCAAGTTTTTCCTCTTGGCTTATTCATTGTAACCTTTCTTATAACTTTAAAAGACTGGGCACTATAGTCTTTCTCCTGACTTCCTTACTTCTTTTAAAGGTAGTTTGGGGCCTGGATACCTGTTCAGCTTGTTGTATCTGTGGGAATATGGGCCCTGGAGTATCTTACTCAGCTGCCACATTACTTTGTCTCTCTTGCTTTCCAATAACTTCAAATATTAAATATTAATATTTCAAACATTAATGTCCAACATATAAAAGACTATAACTTTATCACATGAATATAACCAATGTTACATTCACTTATACTATTTTAATGCATATACATATCTAATAAATTGTATTTTTACACATAATTTGTTTTTTATTATTTTTATTCTACTTAGTTTTACCAATTTATTTTTATAACAGTTTATGACATAGGAAACTTGTGGAAGTAGTGCAGACCATTCCTATATAACCTATGCCAAGTTTATCTTCTTCCTATTAACGTTTTACATTAGCATAGTATAATTGCCAAACCTAATGAGCCAACGAACTAATATTCATGCATTATAATTAGCTGGAGTCCAGACTTTTCAGTTTTCATTAGTTTTTCTTGTTTTGGTGCAAACTGAACCCAGGAGTGTTTAACCACTGAGCAACATTCCCTTGTTGTTGTTGTTGTTATTAGTTTGATACAGGTTCTTGCTAAGTTGCCTAGGGCCTCACTAAGTTGCTGAAGCTAGTTTGAACTTGCAATCCTCCTGCCTTAACCTTCTGAGCTGTTGGGATTATAGATGATAGATGTTCCCTATAATGCCCAGATGATTTCCTTAGTTTTTTTTTTTTTTTTTTTTCCCCTAGTTTCCTTTTCCTGTTCCAAGATTCCATCCAGGATACCATAACACATTTTCTTGTCATGTGGTATTTCACTCCTCTTGGATGTGGTAATTTTAGACTCTCCATGTTTGTACTGGTCAGGTAATTTGTAGAATATTCCTGTATCTGGAGTTGTCTGTTTTCCTTATGATTGAAATAGTGCTATTTATTTGGGGGAGGGAAACCGTAGGTACAGTGTCATTTTTATCACATCATTTTAAGGGTATATATTATCACTTGACTTAACTTATGGCTATTTCTGTTAATGTTAATCACCTGCCACAGATACTGCTTGTTAAGAGTGTCTACCGCAAGCCTACTTTCCTCTTTTCCATTCTCTATTCTTTGTAATGAAGTCATTTTGCACAGTTTACCCTTAAACCATAAGAAATTCCTCTCCTCTTGCTTGAGCATGGAGTACTAATCATTTGGAATTCTTGGGAATTTGCCTCCTGTCTGCCATTATTTGCCTACTTATTACAGTATATACTCATGGCTATTTATTGGACACTATCTCATTATGTTCTGCAAATTATTTCAGCTTTGATTCTTGAATACACTTTAAGGTCTTTAAGTTGATCTTGTATCTTTTTTTTTTTTATACACGGCAGTAGAATTCATCTACTTATATTCCATGCTTTGTATCAATATATCTTATTCTAATTAGGATCCCATTCTTGTGGATGTTTATGATGGTGTGGTTCACTATGATGTATTCATATATGAACATAGGAAAATTATTTTAGATTCATTCCATTGTCTTTCCTTTTCCTATCTCCCCTCCCTTTCCTTCATTCCCCTTTGTCTAATCTTTTGAATAGACAGATATTTGAGATTCCCCAAATAGCCAAATTGTTTTTATTTTTAATTTTACAATATTTTATTTATTCTTCCCCTCTCCCCTCTTATTGTGGGTTAGCTTTCTATATCTCTTTGACATATCTCCAACAAGATGTTTGTTATTTTGTTAAGCATTTAATTACTTTCATACTTCAGACTTACCATGTGTATTTTCTGCCCCGTTCCTGGAATTGACTATTGTTTAGGAATCAGGTATCTCAAGGAATTCTGGCTGATTTTATTGCAGAATAGTATTAGAAACCAAGATCTAAGTTCTATGTGTGCTCATTTCTACTGAATTGCCATTGCTTTGAGAGTTTCTCAGCTGATAGAATAAGAAATATGTGTGTATATCCTAACCAAAATGTATACACATCCATATAAATATTTTTATATTTAACCATCTGTGTCTATATCATGTTTGTGTCTAAATATAATCCATTACCATATGGATTATTCTGGAATTTTTCACTTATTTGCAAAGTCCCACTTCAACACAGAGAAACTTGGCTCCCACCATCTGCCATTTACTTAATTCTGATTCTAGTATGCAAAAACAGCAGTATGTGGATTATTAATCTTTAATCCCATATGTGGAAGGAACTTTATGATGTAGATCACAGTTTTTATATTGATAAATGCTATATTTATTCTTACAGAACCCTGTCATTTTATGTGTTCCTTATCTTAATATCTTCTTTTCCCATTCACATTAGAAAATTAGATTTATGTGTTTATAATGGTTAGATACTTTCTCTTACAATTTTCATTAAATTGTGAGATTCTCCAAATAGCTAAATTGTTTTTATTTTTAATTTTACATTAATTTTAACCCTTTGTGCTGTTAATTCCTACAAGTTTTGCTGCTTGGTAATGTATTTATTATCATAGTACAATAAAGAATATTTTCATTTACCTAAACTTTTTTCTGATGCATCACCAATTCAAGTCTCCCCTGTGGGTAGGATCCTTGTAAATAGCCAACCTTCTTATAATTATATTAGCTTTCCTTTTCCAGAATGGAAAATGTAGTATGCAGTCTTTTATAAACTATCTTCTTTCATGTAGCAATATGTATTAAATTTCATCCTTGTCTTCTGAGTTTGGTAACTCACATCTTTTTTTTTTCCTTTTTCATATTTTTATTGATGGACCATAATTGTCCCTAGTGGTGGGATTTATTACTACATATTCATACATGCACACAGTATAATCATATAATTTGGCCAATATCATTCTCCAGGATTGTCCCTCTCCCTTCTTGCCTCCCTCCCTCTCTCTCTACTCCTCTCTCTCCCTACCTGCCTCCTTCCTTCCTTCTCTCCTCCCTCTCTCCCTACCCACCCTGCTTCCATGGTCCCTTTGCTCTACTGATTTCTCCTCATTTTTTGTGAAATCCTGTCCACAGTTTTCTTTTTCCCCCTCTATCTTCCATATATGAGAGAAAATGATGATACTTGACGTTTTTGGTGTAATTTCACTTGACATAGTATTATCAAGTTCTATCCATTTTCCTAAAAATTATATCATTTAAATCTCCTTTATGACTGAATAAAACTCCATTGTGTAAATATATCCCATTTAAAAAAAATCCATTTGTCCATTGATGGACACCTAGGCCGGTTCCATAATTTGGTTGGCTATTATGAATTGTGCTGCTATAAACTTCAGTATGTATGCATCACTATAGTATGATGACTTGAATTTGTTAGAATAAATGCCAAGGAGTGGCATAGCTGAGTCATACAGTAGTTCCATTCCTAGTCTTTTGAGGAACCTTCATACTGATTTCCAAAGTGGTTGTACTACTTTATAATCCTACCAACAGTATACAAGTATTTCTTTTTTTCACATCCTCTCAAACATTTATTATTCTTTGTATACTTGGTAGCTTCTGTTCTAACTGGAGTGAGATAATATTTTGGTGTAGTTTTAATTTGCTTTTCCTAATTTCTAAAGCTGTTCAACATTTTTTTCATATATTTGCTGGCCATGTTTTTTGTTATGAATTTTACTCTTTATATCTCTTTTATATTCAGTAAAACAATCATACTTCATGTTAGAAAACAATGGTGAATGGTTAATAGACATAACATTTTTTTTTTAATTTGGGCATTTTATATTTTCTTTTGAGAAGTGTCTGTTTAGTTAATTTACCCATTTATGAATTGAACTTCTTGATTGGTATTTTTTTGTGTTTCGTTTTTTGAAATCTTTATATATATTTTTATATTAATCTTCTGTCTGAAAAATCATTTGGATAACTATATATTTTTCATTTGAAAATAACAGGAGAATGTATTTCAATATATCATAAATGGAGTATAATTTCTCATTCTTCTGGTTTAACACAATTTAGAGTTATACCCGTTGTGTATCATATGTGCACATAGGGAAATAATGTCTGATTCATTCTACTATCATTCTTAACCCCCACACCTTCTCCCTTCTCTTCAGTTCCCTGTCTTATCCAGAGTACCTTTATCCTTCCCTAACCCCTCACCTACTTATTATAAATTGGGATCCTCATATCAGAGAAAACACTAGGTCTTTGGTTCTTTGGGACTGGCTTATTTCACATAGCATGATATTCTCTAGTTCTATATATTTGTAGGCAAATGCCATAATTTTATTATTCTTTAAGACTGAGTAATATTCCATTATGTGTATATACCACATTTTATTTATCTATTAATCTGTTGAAGGGCACCTAGGTTTGTTCTAGAGTTTAGCTATTGTGAGTTATGCTGCTGTAAACATTGATGTGGCCATGTCACTAGTGTATGCTGATTTTAAGTCCTTTGGGTATTAATTAAGGAATGAGATAACTGGATCAAATAGTGGTGCCATTTTAAGTTTCCTGAGAAATTGTCATACTAATTTCATTTGGATAAATATTGAGGAGAAAAAAATATTGGGTGGTATGTTAAGGATTTGTTTAGCCTATAAATATTGGCACACTACATTTCAAGGTGGATTGTAGCAATTGTTATTTTTTACCAGGATTGAGAAATAATCTCTATTGTCCCACTACCTTTCCAGTAATTGATACTGCCATGCATTTAAAATTTATCCATTTTAAAAAGTGTTATATCTAGATGTTATTGTGGTCTGCAATTTATTTGATCAAATAATATCAAGCAACATTTTTTTTGTTGTTGTTTTAAGACTATTTACATATATCCTCTTTGGTGAGATATCTGCTCCCATCTTCTGCCCAGTTTTCAATCTGGTTGTTTATGTTCTCTGCAAAGTTCTAAGAATTGTCTATTTATTTGGGTAACAGCAATTTAGAAGATATGTCTTTGCAATTTTGTTTTACCTCACATTGTGACTTACATTCTTGTTTCCTTGGCATTGTCTAAGAAGAGCTTGTTTTTGTTGATACCAGGGATTGAGCCCAGGGGTACTTAACAACTGAGCCACATCCCCAGCTGCTTTTTAAAAACATTTTACTTAGCAACAGTTCTCAGTGAAGAGAACTTTGAGTACTGGTATAGCTTATTCCTTAACAATTTGGTAGGAAAACATACTGCCTCAGTTCTTTATATTCTGGAAAATTGTTATTCATTAATAAAATACTTTAATAGATACAGGCCTTCTAGAATTATGTTTTGTGTAGAAAATTTTTGTAGCATATTCAAAGAAACTGTCTATTCAATTTGAGTCTTCAAACTGTGGTTTATCCATTGTTTCATTTTTGTTATGCTTTTTCTGTTGTTTTTACTTTTAATTACTTTCTCTAGATTCTCAAGTGGAATATTTAGGTATTAACTTTAGGTCTTCCTTGCTTTCTAACATGTGCACGTAATGCTGTTAATTTCCCTGTAAGCATTACTTTTGTTCTCATATCAAAAATTTTGACAAGTAAAATGAGGGTGAAATGAGGACTCAAGGTGACATAACCTATTGTCAGGACCTATGCATGTAAGAACTTCTATAGTGAGTTCAGAAAGTAAAAGAGAAATGATCACCAGATTATCCCTTAATTATACCTTAAGTTGACACACAGGATTAAAAAAAAAGTTAGAAGTGGTACATGTCTTGATAATGAGAGAGTTATATTTTTACTTTTTACGAAATCACTTTTTTTGTTTGTGGTGCTGGGGTTCAAACCTGGGTCTTGTGTGTGCTGATGAGCAGATGCTCTACCATTGAGCTATACCTCCAAAGACAACTATACATGACTTTTCTTTCTTTTTAATAAGAAAATAAAAATGAATTAAAAATTTTATAAGAGCACAAATGAATTATGAAGTAAAATAAAATTTCATTATTTTTGGAGTTACGTAAAATATCATTCAAAATTATACTATTAAGTTGTAGCTAAACAATATACTAAATAGAAAAAAAAATTTCTAAAATATTTAAAATGAGATTTAATCACTATAACAAAGAGGAATTAAGATAAAATGTTATAATAATGATACTCGAGCTATAAGGAAGCAGGAATTAGGGATAAAAATAAGACATCAGATAAAAAAACTAAAATAATAATTCTTTTCAAATGCAACCATATCAATAATATATCAAATATCAATGAACTAAATACACTAATTAAAAGGAAAAACATTTAATCTTAAAAGGAATTGACATGTACCATAGGCTACATGCAGCTAAACTTTTATCATGTCTGAAATAATTAGAACAGACAAATGCATACCTACTGTGTTTTCTTTTATGTGGTAGTCTAGTATAAGCGAAATTAATCATATATATGACAGAAATAGAAGTTGGTGAATATATTAAAAGGTGAAGGTTTTGGTTGAATTATTTTAATTGGGATGGAAGATTTATGGCTTTAAACATTTGTCTAAAATTACCAATATCTACTAAATTTAATGCATATTACTATATGTAAATCATACTTTAATACATTTAAACATTTAGGAAAGGCATATGAGAATTAAAGAGTATGATTTATGACCCTGAGTCTGACTGACAGTTAAAGCTAGGAAAAGGAATCATATGTATTTAGGAGAGGGAGACTAATGATAGTGGAGGTTATGTATGTATTAATTAGCTTTATTAACTGATAGATCAAAACTTCACTGTATCCCATTAATATATACATTACTATTCACCAATTTTAAAAAAAGTATTTGGAAGAAATTTAGAAAGCATAAAGTGACAATGGAAGCCTAAATCTTTTCCTAATTTGTCATTAAGAAATTATCAATTTGAAGTTTTCTTCAGTTCCAGAAAATTATACATTCATGTAGTTTTAAAGCTTGCTTCTGCACCCTTCTCTGCCATGATATGTGACTAAATCATTCAGGGTCACTCCAGGTGAATTTGTGTTGTCACAAAATAATTACTTGGACAGAAGTTACCTTTTTCTTAATGTCCAATGATGGCTCTTGGCCTTAGGGGTCTGTTGGAGAAAGAGAGAGCCACCTGAATTCTTTATTATATGGGGGTGGGGAGGACACACACAAAGGGAGGTTCCATGGAATGTTCTTTTCAAATAAGGCAAAGGGTCAGGTTTCAGTAGGGAGACTCTAGCTTCATGATGACTTGTGGTCAGTAGATTGACATCTTGGCAAGTCACACCCATCTTGGGTGCTGTGTGGGATCAAAAGGCAGAGCGAGTGAAAAGGACACATCTGTGCACAGCCCAGACAGAGCAGCAAAGTCAGTCCAGTCCACTCATGCGCTCAAAATGCTCACAACACATGCACACAGCCCATGGCTGGCCTGCAACAATTCTCTTTATGACATTTTCTGAGAACACTATTAAAGGAACGTTTTGGTTTTGTTTTCTTATTCAACAGAATGATTTATTTCTCTCTGACTTTTTCATATTTATTTCAAACTATATAAATTCCATTAGGACATAGACATTTGTGTTGTTTTTTTTTTTTTTTGATTGGTTGTTTTTTGTTTTCCATCAGTAATGTCTAAATCAGTGGTTGACATAATGCAGGTATTCAATGAGTATGTGTTCAATGAAAAGATGTATAATGCCTCCTTGCTGTGTTCTTATGCATTTTCCAGTTATAGTTTCTTAATGTGTCAAGCATTAAACCCATATTTGAGAGCACAGACACTGGAACTAGAGTATTTTGATCAGAATCTTGGTACATCCTCTGCATTTAAAATTATCTAGTGTTTTCTTTCTTTTTTTTTATTGGTTGTTCAAAACATTACATAGCTCATGACATATCATCTTTCATACATTTGATTCAAGTGGGTTATAAACTCCCATTTTTACCCGAAATACAAGTTGCAGAATCACATCGGTTACACTATCTAGTGTTTTAGGGAACATACTTTTAATTCTGTTTCCTTTAATTCCTTATTTTTGTGGTTATGATTAAATAAGTTAATTAATGATTAGGATGCTAAAAATATTGCTTGCTACCTAGTATGGACCTTGTAAGTGCCAACTATTTTGCTAATTCCTTAGTCATCCATCTCTATCCCATGTACGCCTTTATAATTTTAGGGACTACATTTTATATTTCCAATTTTATTACTATTTTTTTCTTCTATTAACTACTTGTTTAAAAGATTAAAAATATTAATATATTACTAATCCAGAAATGTGCCTTATATTGCAAAGATTGATGAATTTGCCAAAATAAAAATTCCTAACATCCATACATAATAAGAAGTACAATATTACTAGGACTTCAGAAGTTCACTTTCCTTTAGGAATTGTATAATAATCTTATGTTATAGCATTCCAAAGGGAAAATATGAATATGTTACAATTAATGGTGTCATTAGATAGTTTTCAATTTTTTTAATGAAGAAATTTTATTACATAAGCTTCTGCTTCTGAATGGTTGCAAAAGTCCATGATTACACCATGCCGCAGCTATAGGACACCTTCTTTCTGAGCTACAGTGTAAGGTAGGCTGGTAAATTAGTCTAAAACCAATTCGGGCTTTGCCTCCCTATAGGCTTCTGCTCAATTGCATGTGCACTGTGCTGCCTCAGTCCTTCACTGTGTGAGGGTGGGACCTGGCCCATCCTCTTTAAGTAGTTGTAAGTACGCTCTAGGATGTTTGCAACATCTTCAACCCTGAATAGGTGATATTGTAAAACTTCAATCTATTCTTTGTTTTCTATATCTGATCCATATGGATATTCTTTTTAGTACAAGGGCATATTTTTAGATCTTTAGTTGAAGGAGAAAAGTTTCAATATTATATCTACTGTCTTTCTTGACTTTTTTTTCCCATTTTCCTATTTCATGTAACCATCTTTTGGTTCCAACAAAACATATTTTAAAAAGGAAGCAAATGCCTTTTTCATCCCGTATGTTAGTAATTTGAGTTCTCTCTCTTCCTCTCTTCGTTAGCATGGCTAGGGGTCTGTCGATCTTATTTTTTCAAAGAACCAACTTTTAGTTTTGTTAATTTTTTCATTAGTTTTTTTGTTTCAATTTCGTTGATTTCCGCTCTGATTTTAATTATTTCTTGCCTTTTGCTACATTTGCTGTTGTTTTGCTCTTCCTTTTCTAGGGCTTTGAGATGAAATGTGAGCTCATTTATTTGTTGGTTTTTCCTTTTTTTGAGGAATGACCTCCAGGCGATGAATTTCCCTCTTAAAACTGCTTTCATTGTGTCCCATAGATTCCGATATGTTGTGTCTGTATTTTCATTTATCTCTAAGAATTTTTTGATTTCCTCCTTTAAGTCTTCTGTAACCCATTGATCATTCAGTAACATATTGTTCATTTTCCATGTGATGTAGGATTTTTCCTTCCTTCTTTTATCATTGATTTCCAGTTTCATTCCATTATGATCAGATAAAATGCATGGTATTATCTCCACCCCTGTATATTTACTGAGGGATGCCCGATGGCATAACATATGGTCTATTTTTGAGAAGGATCCATGTGCTGCTGAGAAAAAAGTATAGCCACTTGATGTTGGTTGATATATTCTATATATGTCAGTTAAGTCTAGGTTGTTGATTGTGATATTGAGTTCTATAGTTTCTTTATTCAACTTTTGCTTGGAGGATCTGTCCAATGGTGAGAGAGGTGTGTTGAAGTCACCCATAATTATTGTGTTGTGGTCTATTTGATTCTTGAACTTGAGGAGAATTTGTTTTATGAACGTCGCAGCACCATTATTTGGTGCATAAATATTGATAATTGTTATATCTTGTTGGTGAATGGTTCCTTTTAACAGTATATAATGTCCTTCCTTATCCCTTTTGATTAATTTAGTCTTAAAGTCGATTTTATTCGATATGAGGATGGCCACACCTGCTTGCTTACGAGGACCGTGTGCGTGGTATATTTTTTCCCAACCTTTCACCTTCAGCCTGTGTATGTCTTTTCCAATCAGATGTGTCTCCTGAAGGCAGCATATTGTTGGATTTGTTTTTTTAATCCATGGTACCAGCCTATGTCGCTTTATTGGAGAGTTTAAGCCATTAACGTTTAGAGTTACTATTGATGTATGGTTTGTACTTCCAGCCATGTTTGATTATTTATCTTCTTTTAGTTTGTTTCTCCAAGGTTAGCTTTCCCCCCGCCCTCTGAATTTATAGAGACACTTCCCACTGATGGTTTTGGTTATTGTTTTTCATTTCTTCCTCGTGTAGTGTTTTGCTCAAGATGCTTTGCAATGCTGGTTTTCTGGCTGCAAATTCTTTTAGCTTTTGTTTATCATGAAAGATTTTTATTTCATTGTCGTATTACACAGCACTAAAAAATGACAAAATCATGGAATTTGCTGGGAAATGGATGGCACTAGAGCAGATTATGCTTAGTGAAGCTAGCCAATCCCTAAAAAACAAATACCAAATGTCTTCTTTGATATAATGAGAACAACTAAGAACAGAGCAGGGAGGAGGAGCAGGAAGAAAAGATCAACATTAAACAGATACATTAGGTGGGAGGGAAAGGGAGAGAAAAGGGAAATTCCATGGTAATGGAGGGAGACCCTCACTGTTATACAAAATTACACATAAGAGGTTGTGAGGGGAACGGGAAAATAAACAAGGAGAGAAATGAATTACAGTAGATGGGGTAGAGAGAGAAGATGGGAGGGGAGGGGAGGGGGGATAGTAGAGGATAGGAAAGGTAGCAGAATACAATAGTTACTAATAGGGCATTGTGTAAAAATGTGGATGTGTAACCGATGTGATTCTGCAATCTGTATATGGGGTCAAATTGGGAGTTCATAACCAACTTGAATCTAATGTATGAAATATGATATGTCAAGAGCTTTGTAATGTTTTGAACAACCAATAAAAATTTTTTTTTTAAAAAAGGAAGCAAATGTTCAATGTCTATGTTTATTATTTAATAGTTTAATGAGAGACTTATACATGTGTTTCAAGAGGAATATTTTTTTATTTTTTTTTAGTTAACCAAAGAAAGCATTTTTATTATATGTTAAGAATTAGAACTTTGAACAAGAGGAAAAATCATTATAGCAGCATTTTGAATGATGTCGCTCCTCAAATATTTAACCATTCATATGGATACAACAAATGAATCCACCAATATTTCTTTATCATTCAAAATTTATCATGTCATTTCTCTATTAGACAGGAGTCAATAGTTCTCTTCTACATCCCAATATTTTGTGAATAATCCCATATTATATGATCTAATTTTCAATTAAAGAAAAAATTGCCTAAGAGTTTTATAATTTCTTTGAAATCGTGGACATGATTCAAAGAACCAATATATTTTAGTTTGCACTCCTAAGAGCAAGTACCATTGATTAAAGCAATGATTAACTTATTAGTCCTCATTTAATAAGATATGTATATTGCATTTTTATCTTAATGAATCTTAATTACAAATAATGATGTATAAGACCACAATCATTTCCTTCAGCATTATTAGACATACTGTCATTAATGTTAATTTCTATGCTATTATACAAATACATAGATAAATTATGTAGGTATTTTTTTATCAATCCATATAATAGTATATACACAGTTATTTGTCATTTAACAATGAGGTTATGTTCTGGGAAATGCACAAATACATGATTTCATTGCTGTGCAAATATCCTAGAGTGCACTTAGGCTTACCTAGACAGTGTAGCTAACTAAAAACCAAAGCTGGCTCCACAGTTTAGCTATTGTGAATTATGCTGCTGTAAATATTGATGTGGCTGTGTCCCTGTAGTATGCAGTTTCTAAGTCCTTTGGGTATAGTCCAAAGAGACAGATAGCTGGGTCAAATGGTGGTTCCATTCCCAGATTTCCAAGGAATCTCCATACTGCTTTCCATATTGGCTGCACCAATTTTCAGTCCCACCAGCAATGTATGAGTGTACTATTTTCCCCACATCCTCGCCAACACTTATTGTTGTTTGTCTTCATAATCACTGCCATTCTGACTGGAGTGAGATGATATCTTAGAGAAATGTAAATCAAAACTACTCTAATTGCTAGAGATGCTAAGCATGTTTTCATATGTTTGTGATTGATTGTATATTCTATTCTGAGAAGTGTCTGTTCAGGTCCTTGGCCCATTTGTTGATTGATTGGGTTATTTGTTTTTTTTTGCAGCTTAGCTTTTTGAGTTCTTTATAAACCCTAAAGATTAGTGTTCTGTCTGATGTTTGAGGGGTAAAAAAACTGCATATATACACACTGGAATTTTACTCAGCAATAAAAGAAAATAAAATATTGGCATTTTCAGGTAAATGGATGGCATTGGCAAAAATAATGCTAAGTGAAGTTAGCCAATCTCAAAAAAACAAATGCTGAATGTTTTCTCTGATATAAGGAGGCTGACTCATAGTGGGGTAGGGAGGGGGAGCATGGGAGGAATAGATGAATTCTAGATAGGAAAGAGGGGTGGGAGGGAAAAGGAGGGGGCAGGGGATTAGCAAGGATGTTGGAATGTTATGGACATCATTTTCCAAAGTACATGTATGAAGACACAAATTGGGTGTCAATATACTTTATATACAAACAGATATGAAAAATTGTGGTGTATATATGTGTAATGAGAATTGTGATGCATTCTGCTGTCATTTTTTTAAATCAATAATAAAAAAAAGAACATGGCTGTGTGGATACCTCATTGGTCCTGGGCTACAAACCTGTGAGTGTGTTACTGAACTGAATATTGAAGGCTTTGACAATGGTCAGTATTGATATATCTGAATGTATCTAGATACAGAAAATGTACAGCAAAACATGGTACAATGATAAAAACAAGAACAGTGGACCAATCTAGGTCATTTACTGAATGGAGCTTGCAGGACCAGAAGTTGCTCTGGGTGTAGGTGAGTGGTGAGTCAATGTGAAGGCCAGACATTACTGTACACAACTGCAGACTTTATAGTGCTTTTAGGTTACTCTAAATTTACATAAAGTTTTCATTCTCTAAGACTAACCTTGTCTTTTTCCTTTCTAACAGTTTTTTATTTGTATAACTGTATACATTCCTTTTTACTTCTTAAATGTTTTTTTAACTATTTACTCATTTTAACTCTTAGCTTAAAAAACATGTTTTACAACTGTACAAAAAGTATTTTCTTCTCTAATGCCATTATTCTACAAGCTTTTATATTTTCAAGCTTTTTCTTTTCACTTTTTAAACCATCTCATTAAAGACTAAGGCACAAACACATTAGTATAGTATTACACAGAGTCAGAATCATAAATATCCCTATCTTTCCTCTCTGCACTTTGTCTCTCTATGAGATCTCATAGGCATGAAACTGTCATCTACTATGAGGACAAAGCTTTCTTCTGGACTATTTCCTGCAGAACCTACCTGAGGCTGTCCTAAAGTTAATCACTCAAAGAACTGTAGTTTAGTAAACACATACAACAGTAATATGGTATTTATTATCAAGTGTTAGAAATGGATCTAATACTTGATTTAGAATCTGAAACTGTATCTAATACAAAAGTACAGCACATGCAAGTATTACTTGTGGTACCATTGATATGTTTACACCTCAATCATTAGAAACATTTTTATAATGCCTTGCAACTTTGTCACCAGGCAGTAGGATTTTTTCAGCTCCGTTATTACTTAATGGGACCACATCATGTGTGCAATCTGTCATTGACTGAAACTATAAGAACCTCCTCCATCCTTGATCCTGTCCTGAGATGGTTAATTTGCTTAGTTTTCTAACATTTTCCTCAAGGTACACTAAGGATATCATTTCCTGCCAAGACTTCCTGACATCTCTCTTAAGTTAAAACATTCTTCTTAGGTCCTCTAATATATTTCTATGATAAATATATCTGAGGAACAGCAGCTCTGCATGTCTTCCAGAGTGTTGCTTCCAAACATTAAGCAGTGCTCAAGCACTGTGACTGACATTCAAACCTAAGCCTGCTGTCCATTGCTGATACAATAGCTATTCAATGATTCAGTGTTTGCTGAGTCCATGACTAGATGGAAGAGTGACTACGGTGATAACTAAAATAAATGCTTTGATTCAATTTGAGCCATATTAACCAATTTATAGTTGGGGTTTCCATTAATTCTCATAGCAATCACAAGAGGTAGATTTTACAATTTAAGCTGTTTGGGGGTACAATAAATATTACATGGTACAAAGAGTACAAAGAACTACCAAATGTCAGTTTTTATTTTATCCTTGTATTCATCCTTATGGGTGTTTGTTAGTTGGGGGTTTGTTTGTTGGTTGCTTATATATCTACTACACTACTTCTATACCTGCCTGTTCTTCCTGTAATGGCTAATCTACAATTTCAAGTATATTTATTCCAAGAATACATAGTGTGTGTGAAACTTGTTTTTGCTTTATCTTTCTACATGTTTTAGTTTCATCCTTTATAAAATTTTAATAATAACTATACAACTTAATGGTGGTATGTAAGAATAAACTTATACTATGTAAGGAAGTCATCAAAATTTCTGAAATGATATGAATTTAATAACTATGTAACCGAGTCACAGAGGGATGAAAAAAAGTAATGAGTAATTGAGATTTGGTTTCATTTTATTTTCAAGGAAAAAAACAATTGGCATGTGACATGCAAATTTAGATTATCATTAGATTTACTGTTGTCTTTAGGTAAGTATACAAAAAAGTATCAAAGGATAGTAATTATCTATGGAAAACTTCCCTCAGTTACTACTCAAACATGAAAGCTCCTCTTTTGTGAAAAACTTTTTTCCCATTTTTCCCTACTATTTCAGCTCTACTTAAATATCCCATCAATTGCTCATTTTATTATAATTTGCTAATTTATCATGTTATAATTACCCTCATAGGATAATTTTATACATATAGAGTGCTAAAAATCATGAAATTTAGATATAAACCTATATGCACACATACGATATACACCTACTGAATACTTGTTTATTTAATAAATTGCTTCAAATTTCTTATTTTAAAAGTAGAAGACCTTCTGGGCATAGTGGTGTACTCCTATAATCCCAGCAGCTTGGGAGACTGAGATAGGAGGATTGCAAGTTCAAAGGCAGCCTCAGCAAAAAGCAAGGCACTAAGCAACTCAGTGAGACCCTGTCTCTAATTAAAATACAAAATGGGTCTAGGGATGTGGCTCAGTGGTTGAGTGGCCCTGAGTTCAATCCCCCGTATACATACACACACACACACACACACACACACACACACACACACACACACACACAGTAAATGTAGAAGTAGAAGACCCTGGAGCAATAGGAATTCTCATTCACTACTTGTGGATATGTAAAATGTTACAGCCATTTTGGAACACACTTTCTTACAAATTAACAACTTAACATTTTTATCATAAAACTCAATATTCATTATACTTGGAATTTACCAAAAACAGTCAAAAACTTAACACAAAAATTCAGATGTGAATGTTTATAGCAGCTTTGCTCATAATTTTCAAAAACTTGAATGCAACCAAGATCTCCTGTAGGTGAATGGATAAGTAAATGGTGGTACATTTATGCAATGAAATATTATTCAGCAAAAGAAAAAATGGAATGAGCTATCAAATAATAAAAGGACATTGAAGAACTGTAAATGCACATTACTAAGTAAAAGAATTATAAACAGTTAATATACAGATGCATGCTATGTAATTGCTTTTTAATGGTTTTCTGGAAGGAGCAAAGCTTTGGAAATAGCAGAAATATCAGTGATTCCAGGAAAGAGAGGAACAAGTAGGATATAAGTAGGAGGGATTTTTAAGGCAGCAAAATGATTCTATAATCCACTACAAAATAGTGGATATGTGCCATTATATACTTTTAAAAAGCAGCATACTACATGACACCAAGAGTAAACCCTACTGTAAACCACAGATACTGAGTGGTAGTGATGTATACTATAGGTCCATCGGATACACCATTCATTCCAACTTGAGACAGGGTGCTGTCTAGGGAGTGGAAAGATCATACAAGAACTCTTGTACTTCCCACTGAGCTTTGCCGTGAAACTAAAACTGCTCTAAAAATAAAGTATATTTTTAAAAGTAGGAGACTCTATAATTTTGATTTAGGTTTATGTTTTTCTGCCAGAGGAAGGTTTAACAACTTACTTGATTTTTGAAAATCAGAAATAATAGAGAATAGAAAGTACTGTATTTATGAGGATAATCAAATGTTACTAAACCAATAATAATTTATGTGAAGTAATTTGTAAAAATATGAAGATATGAATGTAAGACATTACAATCATGAAATTAGTGGCCTACCATGAAATAGGCACAGAGTCTACTTAAGAAGAACATGTCTTCATAACAGCCTTTGGAAACATCTAAATATAGGAAAGCTATCCACATTCAAGTTTACTATTTTTACATTATTTTAGGTAGAATTTCAATTTCTATTTGTATCTCATCAATTTAGTCTTAACCATACTATTTTCATCTATGTAAGGTTTTCAAATTTAGCAAAACAATTTTTAAAAATGACACCTCACATAAAACAGGTTGTTGAAAAAGAAATTATTTTGTTTAGTGAGTGGTTTTGCCATAAAACTTGGAAATATTTCTTCTCATTAATGCAAGCTAGTTTTAATGTCAGTCCATTTCCCATCTCATCAAAGCTCAAATATGTGAATTTGTTTCATGTCTTAAATGTCATACTTGATAATAGGCTGGAGAGAGAATAAAAACTTATGAAAAAGACCACAAAATGCCCCAAAATAATCAATTTTTTATTTGAAAATACACAATTTCCTTAAGACTTATTGGGAGTTACTGTGAGAGAACTCAGTATACTTAATAACAGACTTAAGTACATTTGAACCTTAAAGCATAAAGTTTATAAATTTGTATAGCTCTGTGTAAGATCTATTTTAGCAAAATAAAACTGATATATTAGGAAAGCAGCATTCTATGTAGCACCTCAAGTGTACATGCTCAATAAATATTTGTTGATAATATTTATGCAACGATAAAATATTTTCTGAGTTCAGAAGGAAAATTAGCCTGTCCTTATTCATTTACAAGTAAACAGTGTCTCATTTGGATACTGAAGTTGACAGGCTTGGCACTGAAAAATGATTTATTATCTATCACTACATAACCAGAAAAGCTAGTCAATCATTTCCACAATAAAAAATAATTGATACATAATAATTTCTTAGTTATGTGTTTAACTATGTGTATAAATATGAGAAAAGAATTTAAATGAAAAGTCTTTTGGGACTTCTGTCAGTGTTTTGATTAAGATCATTTTTTTTTCAAAATTCAAATATTGAACAGTTTACAGCTTTATCAGAACATAAATTTTAGTATGGCAACTGGATTGTAATAGGTTGATACAGCTTTGTTTTTTTGAAATAATTGCTCAGTTTTTTTTGTACTATTCACAGTCCTCTATCAGTAAATAACTCTGAATGTTTGACAACCAAAATATTGTACAATTTTTTTTTGTAATTCCTCTTAGAAGTATTTGAACTCTTTTTCATTCTGGTGAGTGAAAACTGACAGGTGTTATGTGCCTAATGAGTTTTGTATACAATGTACATCTTTAATGGGAAGTGTTCCCACCAGAATTTAATCTGTGAAATTTTCTTCCCTTAATTCATCTTCTAAACAGAAACATGGATTGAATGCCTGATGGTGCTAAGCTTATTCTAGGAACCAATTATGTAATTATGAATAGAACCTTGTTCTTTCAACAAGAATTCATATACTAAAGGCACATAAATTTAGAATTTAATTGTTATAAGGGGGTGATATATGTTCTATTATATCAGAAGACATTCAGGATTCATTTTTATGGGATTGGCTAACTTCACTTAGCATAATCTTCTCTAATGCCATCCATTTCCCTGCAAATGCCATGATCTTATTGTTTTTTAGTGCTGAGTAATATTCCATTGTGTATAAATGCCATATTTTTTTTTTATCCATTCATCCACTGAAGGAAATCTAGGTTGGCTCCATAGTTTAGCTATTGTAAATTGTGCTGCTATAAACATTGATATGACTGTGTCTCTGTAGTATGCTCTTTTTAGGTCCTTTGGGTATAGTCCAAGAAGAGGAATAGCTGGGTCAAATGGTGGTTCCATTCCCAGCTTTCCAAGGAATCTCCATACTGCTTTCCAAATTGGCTGCACTAATTTGCAGTCCCACTAGCAGTGTATAAGTGTACCTTTCCCCCCCACCATCCTTGCTAGCACTTGTTGTTTGTCTTCATAATGGCTGCCATTCTTACTGGAGTGAGATGATAGAGTAGTTTTAATTTGCATTTCTCTGATTGCTAGAGATGATGAGCATTTTTTTGTATATTTGTTGATTGATTGTATATCTTCTTCTGAGAAGTGTCTGTTCAGGTCCTTGGCCCATTTATTGATTGAATTTTTTTTTTGGTGTTTATCTTGTTGATCTCTTTATATACCCTAGAGATTATAATGGGGGTGGCATGAAATGGGATTGAGAGGGAGAGCAAGGGAGGAAGATTACCCCTAGATAGGGAATAGGGTTGGGAGGGAAATGGAGGGAGAAGAGGAATAGCATGGATGGTGGAAGGAGACCCTCATCATTATACAAAATACATGTATGAAGATGTGAATTTGGTGTCAACATACCTTATATACAAAAATAGATTTGATAAATTGTTGTATAAAGCTGTATTAAGAATTGTAATGCAAAACAAATAAGAGAGTTCATGTATAATGGCATAATTTGATGTAAACATACTTTATATACAGAGTTACAAAAAATTGTTCTGTGAATGGATAATTATGATTGCATTTCACTATTGTCATATATAAGAAATTAATAAAGAACATATATACAATGTCAAAGTAGAAAGAATGAATCACAGCTATAGTAGTCAAACATCTAAATTTGAAACTCTCTGAATTATGCTACTTAGAAAAATATATCATATAAACCAAAGAAATCTATTAGTTAGAAGCTCATTTTCATGTACCCAACATACACATTTAATTTTCGCAATGACTCTTTGCATTTTTCCTCCTTAAGTTTATCTTTTTGAGTCTGCTAAGATGAAGAGGGTATATTTAAATGTGTGCGTTAGACCCTTATGCTGACACTTGCTGAAGGGGAATATTTATTTCCTCTTAATTATAAATTCAGTCTTTGTAAGGACATGAATATAACAAAAATGATTTAAATATGACTTTCAATTTTTTTCTGATTTCATTAATAAAATATAACTTAACCAGAAACTTTTGTTGATAATCTATTTTAAGGACAGAGCAGAATTTTAATAATGCTTTAAGGATTTCAGCTCTCTTGGTTTTCCTTCAATAAATGAATATAACATTAATATTCCAATTATAAAAATTTAAAATAGCATGAAAGTTCAGACACAACCAGAATTGCATAGGATCCTGATAACTAAAATTCTCTTTGGTTATTAAAGCCTTAAAATTCCTAATAGTTGCCACATCTGACTTAAAGGATTTACCTAATGTTAACCTACTGAGATATATTTATTAACTTAATATATAGGTTAATCATTTCTTAAAAACAAGCATGATTGCTATGAGTTTTCTACTGTGATTCTCTATATTTACTGTTGAATAAGGAGAGAAATTATATAACTCACTAGAACACTGGAAATTTATGATCCTCAGTTCACCTAGTTTCTCATTGCCTTCTGGTATCTTCTAAGATATACCTAGTTAGTTCTTTTGTGCTCATCACATTTTCTATCCCAGCATATCTCCACTCTTTTTAATCCTGTTAACCTTCCACCAGTCCTATTTAATTATAGAATATGACCTTACTTCCAACTTGATAAACAGAGTCTATTGCATACATCCACCTTTTCTCCTATTAAATTTTTTCCCACAAAAAATTGTGAGTTCTCCCATAAACTTTTAGTTATCACAATCCATTTGCTTCTAAACCTAGCATTTTCATAGATTCTATTGAAAGCAAAAATATTTCTGTGCTCTGTATCCCTTATGCTTCAGCGTTCTTGGTTGTCTCACTCTATTAATTGAATTTTATTCTCCTCATTTGTTGTTTTCAAAAAGTGTTTATTTGTATCCTAAAAAAACTTCTTCTAGGGGCTGGGGTTGTGGTTCAGTGATAGAGTGCTTGCCTAGCATGCAAGAGGCACTGGGCTCCACTCTCAGCACCACATATAAATAAATAAAACAAAGTTCCATTGACAACTAAAAAATATTTTTTAAAAAAATCTTCTTCCAACCCTAAATATTTCTTTGGGTCTGACACCCTCTTTTGACTGTCTCCTATTCAACCACTACTCCTTAGTAACAATTCTTCACAATATACTCATTTATTTAATTCCTATTTACCACAGAATTTTTATTAATTATTAATAATTTCTCTTGAGGTCTTGTATTACATGCTAGAGTTATATAGTAAATAAAACAAAGTTTGTATCTTTTTATAGTTTATAATCTAATGGTGGGAGTCAGAAGTTAAATATCTTGAGGTTCTGAGTAATAATCTACTAATGTAAAAGTAAAGGAAGAGGATGTTGGAAGGTTTTTATGCGTACACACACTTATGTATACATAGAAAATGGGGAGAGAGTGTGAACTGGAAGGACTGGGGAATGGTCATGTGAAAATCGCTTAAATAAAGGTTGGTACCAGACTAAAAGTCAGGTACAAATGTCTGAAGACTGGGCTGTGCTTGTAATCCCATGTAATCTGATGTTATCTGATGTTAATCATCTCTGCACTCACTTTCAATAAATTACTGAAGTCAGGATACTGTGGAATTCCCATTTTTGAAAATTCAGCTCTTGGAAATGCAAAGCTGAAATGATTCTTTCCATGATAATGGAAAGTGCTGACTTCATAAAATCTTAGTAGAATCTCTGACTCTGGAAGGCAAAGTTGGGGCATTTTATGAAACTTACATGCTTGTTTAAGGTATGTCTTTTGTCATTCTGGGGGCTTAGTTGGTATTGGTGAAGGATAATGATGTAATAGTTGTAGAGGAGAAATAGCAAGATAAGAGTATTGAAATAAGTGTTCCTAAGAGTTTGGGGAAGTAAACAGTGGTATGATGATATCTACTCAAAAGCAAAATAGTTTAATTTTCATGTAAAAGTTTATTGTGGAAGTTTCTGAATTGAATAAAAAAGTGATTTGCAATTTTTATCTTTCCAAGAAAGACAAAATAGTTTTAAAGTTGGCTGATAGACAGTGGATTGTAAAGACGCCCAAATATGAAGGCTATGTTACTATAGTGTATAAGTATATTTTACCTTAAGTATTGTGTGATGGGCATAGATGGTTTCATGTTTCATGGTCTCCAGCAATCTGAGCTAAACTTAGATAATTAGTATCTATACACATTGTCAAACCAGATCTTTATTACTACATAAAATGGCATAATCATGTGTCAAGTTTTCCAGAGGGCTGATGGTTTCAGCTTCCACAGTGTTATTTTCCTTTTATTTTGTTGGCTGATCATTTTTCAGATCATGTGATAATGGCATGAAGACTGCACAGCAGTATTTGAAGTTGAGAACACACACAAAGACTCTGTAAAACAAATACACAAAGAAAAAGGCAGGATCCAATAGTACCTATACTAAGTAAAAAATAAATCCTGTCTCCAATATAGAGTCCACAAAATCAGATAGGATAATTTATTTAATAATCTCATACATTATTTCCAGATATATTAGTAGTAATAAAGATCCCACTTCAAAGATATAAAAACATTCTTCTCTAAAATAACACATGTATCCCTTTGTGAGGGTAATAAAATGTCTAAAATGACTCTTTTCAAACACTGAGCATCTCATTTCATGAATTTCATGTTTGAAGAACTCAGTGACTCTGTAGTCATTTTCTAGCTCTCCAACCATTCTCTCACATACCCTTCCAGGTAAAATGTTTTATCCCTCTTTCTGGGCCTCTAATAAAACATCAAGTACAAATGTCTTCAGGAGAGGAAAAACAGTTCCAGAACTCACCTTGAGTGGTTAGGATTTTGGTTCTCAATTTTAGTTTTTCTTTCTGATTATCTAACAGACTACTTTAAGAGGAAAGCTAATGGCCAAATTGGACTATGCTTTTTGGCAAATCAAATGCCATGCTGAAGTCAAGCATCAGTTTGCAATGATAAGAGTTATATGTTCAGTTTTCAGGTAGTACCAGTAACCAAAACTAGATTTGTGCTGTAAATGCATATTAGTTTAGGGGGACATCAACAATCCAGTTTTAGCTAAAATTCATGGAGGTATATAAAATAATATTCTAATTCTTTGTCAAAATTCTAAGAGTGGCCCAGTACCAGGCAATGAAAATCATTCTATTGAGGTCATTTATTTAAAGCAGAGAGATGTGAAACATCTTGCTTTTAAGATTTGTAAAATCACAAGAACTTCCCCAAACACAATTGAAGAATACTTAGATAAAAGAATACTATAGCTCTTCTTCAATTTCTGTTTCTGTGAAGGTTCTGTTGCATGAGCTAATTCCACAAAAGGGCTCTGAGTATTAATTTAGTGGAGAAAGGACCCTTTTTTTCTAGCTATAACACAGCAGAGAGGTTTTAGATTTCTGCTTTTCCTCACTAACTGTAGTGTTTCTCATCTAAAATGTTACCTCTCTAGTGCACTCAAGAAACCAAATGATTGATTTTAAAAAAGTATTCTATGAAAGAAAGCTACATGACTCTCAAAAAAACAAAGCAAAAAAGCATAGGCAGGAATGGTAGCACATGTGTGTAATCCCAGGTACTCAGGAGGCTGAGGCAGGAGAATTATGAGGTCAGCCTGAACAATTTAAGACCATGAGTCTGTCTGTCTATCCTGCCACCCCCCTCCTCCCTCCCCCTCCCCCCCTCTGGTTTCCTTTGAATTGAAACCAGACTGATACACTAGCCAAAAATCTCAGTGCCATGAATTTACTATCTTGGCAGATTAGCACTCAATAAGAGGTATTATCATAGAGTTAAAGAAAGACATGTTACTAATATTTTCTGGTTTCCATCTTAAAATGTGGTGTGTTAACAAGCTTGAATAAATCTAGCTAAACTAAAGGAGTATCTAATTTGATCTTAGATAGCTTACAAGCAGAAGCAAGACAATCACC
The DNA here is from genome assembly GCF_045843805.1 of Urocitellus parryii. NCBI lineage: Eukaryota > Metazoa > Chordata > Mammalia > Rodentia > Sciuridae > Urocitellus > Urocitellus parryii. The sequence goes on along the minus strand of NC_135534.1, from coordinate 86,664,313 downwards.
AGATTACCAGACAATGGAAGAAGAAACGCAGGACTTAAAATGTTCCAGTGAAAATACATGTAAGAAAGAATAAAACAGAATTTTATCAAGAGTAAGTTTATTCGTTGAGAAACAACATGTATTTTTAGCAAGCAGCAAAGACACAGCATGCGGGACCATGAATCTTAAAGGAAACTTCAAAATCAAGTTGACAGATTGATCTAATATTTTAATGGCTGTGGTTACTGATATTACACAAAGGTGGGTCAAGGGAGACAGTAGTATGAGATTGAATCAGAATCCCAATGACTTGTTCAGATCCCTCATATAGGTAGAAATGTTTATGATAATTAGAAATGAAGGAAGGAAGGAAGGAAGGGATCAGAGCTTGGATCCAATAAGAGTCTTAAGTTCAAGGAGCCTCTAAGGGTTGTACTGTTTGAAATTTGGTATTGGGTCATAGCTGAGATCTTTATTAGATTTTTGTGAGAATAAGATTGTTAAATGTTGACTGCTAGTAAGACATGGTGGTACACCAGTGCAGATGTAGCTCAGTTGTAGAGTACCCCTGGGTTCAATATCTAGTACAAAGAAAAAAAAATTGACCCTCACAAAGTCTACCAAAACTATTTGCCAATAATGTAAAGCTGAGCTTATGTTTAGTACAGAAAGGGAGAGAATTACCTTTGGCCATTCCTAGAGAAGCATGGGCAAATTTGGAAAATTTATGTGGTTTCAGATTATAAGGTAGGTCTTCCACCATGGAGGCTTACTTAGGACTGATAAAAGAGCATAAGAGTAGTTTGAGATTGATGAACACAGAAAGACAATGATTTTGAAACAAGAGTTTCTTGGAGACCTGGGGATGAATAGAAATTTTTGAAATTATCTGTAGTGCTCGAGCGTGCGCGCATACACACACACACATATATTTATATAAATATCTATTTAAAATATATTTGTTTTAATTTAGGGGAGGGTGATTTCTCCACTAGATAGTAAGGTTATTGGGAACTTTTAATCTTTCTGATAATTTTTTTTTCTAAAATCAAGTCAGGTTGTTACAGATGATGGAATAGTAAAAGAATGTTAATTAGTATAGCCCAAAATTGAAGTTATACTAATATAGGTAATAAGTTGCTTGAGAGTAGATGATTTCAATTTTCAAAACTCATATAAACACTATCTATGGATCCAAATCACAGGGACTGAGAAAATGTCACTAAGCTATACTGCAGAACTTGTAAGTTTTAGGATCCAAGTAAAAACTGACCACAATCCAATTTGTAACATTCTGTTATAAAAACATGAATATTAAAGGAGAGCTATTTCTCCTGTAAATTTTAACTTGACCTATAAATTTTAATATCTGCTATCTATGAGGATGCCTGGTCCAACTTTTATCTATATTTTTTACCTTTCCCTATGAAATGACTGCTGATACAGTTGCAAAATTTTGCATTATATTACATTTATCATATTTTATAATTACCACAAATAAGTATTTATTTTGATTTTTAGATGTCAACTAAGCCTAGTATATTTTATAGCATGTAACAAAATTTAAGGACTCCATATGCATCTGCTCACTTTAAGTATACAACAATTCTTGACACAGATAAAGGAGGTAGATCATTTTACTAAAGTGTATAGCATAGATGCTGAGACAGAGGGAAAATTCCCATATTTGTGCTTAGTGTTATATTTACATAATAGCAAAATTGGGGCTGGGTGCTGGATTTGGGGATTATCTAAGTATTCTTTAACTTATTCATAATAATGTAATTATATAATTTCAAAATTAACACATAAAATAAACAAAGCACTTTTAGGTGAAGTTTTATAAAGATCTGTTTTTCTCAAGAGTCCATGGGGATGGTGAAACTTAAAATGTACTCCTGAATATAAAGAAAAGTGGGCAGATTTTCAGGTTTTCCTAGCATGCTAGGATTTCAATAAAAACTGCCAATAAAGAAATTAAAGGGCTGATTTTCCATTTTTACTATGGATGTCAAGGCTCCTTTTGTAGAACAAAAAGCAGACTAAGGTCCTTAATCATTATTATTATTCCAGCACTTGGAGATGGCTGCATAATTAAAATTTTATTTTAATTTGCAGGCTCTACTATAGGAAAGCATTTAGAGAACTCATTGAAATGCACAAATCTTTCAGGTTGCTTCCATTAGTTAGACACAATCATTGTCAACAGAAATGAGGAAGAAATGAAATTTGGGTTTTGACATGCAAATGAGTACCATAAGCTTCTCATTTTGCTTCAGAATTTATGTATCTCAGCTGTCACAACAACCATTTCCAGAAGCAAAGTAGGTGTGTTGTGGCATCTCTTAATATAGGAATGCTAAAGTTAAACAACTTGTGTGTAATGTGGTTATTTGTACATGACATGCAAAACATTCACCCAGGCTATTACTTGGGTCTAATGGACTTAGAAGTTTAGGCTGGAGAGCTAAAGAATTATCATGCTAAGTCAGAAATATAATTCATTCTGCATAGCAGAAAGTAGCCAATAGAATTTTTTAGTAAATTTTTAGGAGAATAGGTATGTTCTTCCTTGACCAATTTTGAAGATTAGGTTCACAAGACTTTAAATGTATAGAAGCGAAATGGATGCAGAGTAGTCATTATGAAATAGCAAATATAATAGCCTATACTTCAGTTAAGTTCACTCAAGGTTTCAAGGTTACTCAGTGGTAAGGGAGGATTCAAATCACACCAGCAATTTTCATTCAAAATTCTCCAGGATCCTCCTCATAATTTTCCCTAGAATGCTCTTTCACATCATCATTATTTTACTGATGCTTAATTTCTTTGGAAAAGAAAGATATTCATGTGTGTGAGTGTACATTCCTTTGAAATGGTACCTAACTTTCTACAAATGAATCGATGCTTCTTGGTGGACTCAGATTACTGTTTCACTCAGAACATCTCATAATAATTCAATTTGCCCATCACCCTCACTAGATAGTGTGTGTGTTCATGATGGTTAGTTAGCCTTAGCCCTGTTCAGAGAAAATTATGACAAATCTAACTTTACAGGTGTTACTTGGCTTTATTTACAATCCTAGAATGAGGCAACAGTCTGTACCAAAAATAATTTGACATGCTCTGTTCCACCACGTGGGCAGGTTATATTTATGGCATAGAGAAAAGGAAGGGACTTTTGAAGTGAGGTACAGAGATAGCTGGATTGATTATAGCTTATATCTGTTTTATTTAAATATGCCTTAAATAGTTGACTGATAATTATTGACTGAGACACAGCTGCTTGCAATCTGTTTATATGTCAAAGTTACGTTACAGTTTACTATATATGGATAAACCTTTAGGTCAAGCCTAAAATATGTTGATGACTAGTTTAGGTCAAAGGTAATACAACTTAACCCTTCTTAAATCATGATTAAACCCCAGTTGGATAACATGAATTTGTCACGTAGTATGTTCTCATTAACAGAAAAATTTTAATTTATGAATGAATAAAGGAATTTCTAGACTTTTTTTTTTTTTTAAGGAAAAGCTGTAAAACTGCGATTAGCTTTTGTATATCTTAATTTACTGGTTTTAAATATAAATATTTAATTGTGTTCTGTCCACAAGTCCAGACCAACCTGACTCATCATTAGGTCCTTTCTTGGTTATTATCTACCTAGATTACTTATCCATGAATCCTTTGTATTGAAACATTGTGGTCAAATACATCAACCTCTCCCTTGGCCTGCCAGAACATGTGGAATGTTCCACTTGCATTTAAGTCTTGATATTCTCGGGGTAGATGAATTTCTTCTCGCCCTTTTGAAGGTTTCCGTATGCTTAATAAGCTGACAATAGATGTATTGGTATGAGAAAAGACTTATTAATTTGTAAATGTATATGTTTGAGAGCATCACAGGATGATTACTTGAAAGCCAAAGGAAATTCAGAAACTTATATATTGTTCACAAAGGAGAGGGAAACAGGTATGATTTATAGAAAGAGTGAATGACTTTTAGATAAATGATACATACATACAATAGTGAAAGAGTTCCTCTGGACTCGGGGGGCAGGTGAAGTATAGAAAGAAGTACATTGGAACAAAGGTTGTGTCATTCTATAATCATCTGCTACATCATCTGTCAGAGCTACCCTTGGAAGAACACATGGAAAGTCTGGCCACGTGGTGAGGATTTTTGTCTCCTCTCTGTTGACTAACATTTCTTGGTTAATGAATAAGATTCCTAAAAAGGAATTTTAAGAAAGTTGCATTTCTTTTTGAAACAATTATCCTCCCTCAGACAAGGGAACTTTGAGAATCTTTTCCTGTGTTTCAGGAGAGGAGAGTTGAAGGGAGTGAGAGAAACCTTAGATCTGAGACTTGAGAGATTATTTCTCCTGCTCAGCATATCAAAGCACTGGACTTTGGGGCATTTTTTTTTCTGAGCCTCAACAATATTTACAACTTTATGTTGTTTTTTAAATATTTGTTTTCCTTTAATGCAGATGATCAACTTTCAGATTGAGTACTGAATGTTTTGACCAACCATTTAAGCATTTGAGATAGTTGGTCGCCTTGTGTTGAGCGATAGTATTAGCTCTGTCATTAGACCAACATAGATTGGAAATGAATTCCTGGTATGACCTAGCATAAACAAAATTAAATCTCTTGAGGCCCACTTTTCCTATATAAAAACAAGAAGAAAAATTTCTGCAATTCGGTTATCTTGCAAATAATGCATGTGAACTGTACATTGTAGATGTTATTAATATTGTTTTTGTTTGCTTTTTGTTTTGTGAGAGTGTGTTTTTGTTTCTTTTTTCTTTGTTTCTTGCATTTTTCCACCTGAAGATATCTCTTCAGAATTTCTTATCCATGATAGCCCTTGTTAACAGGTATAGGTAAAGCCAAGCAAGTATTGTCAACTTCTGTTTTTTCTTATTCTTTTCCTTCCATACATAATTCTACATATTATTTCCCCTTTTACTTTCCCCAAAGTGTTCATCATGTCTCTGGAGTTGGGCTAGAGTGAAAATGTGAGGTTGAAAAAGATAATGAAGCTCAAGTTCTGTTTTCCCTGCTGCTGTTCTTCCCATATTTTTTCCTCTGAAAAGATCATCACGATTCATCTCATTTACATTCTTCGTTTTTAATTGTTTTATTTTCCCTATTCATCTGTCTCTTTAGGTGCTTGAAACACCTTGTAAAACAATTCCAACATTTCCACAGCTTTTTCTCAGCATGTACCCTTCATTTGCAACAAACAAAACTGATTTTCAAATGTAAAGTATTTCAAGACACAAGGCAATGATCATTTAAGATCCCAGACTTGCTCAGAGTCGCAGACTCTTCAATGGCTGAGCACCTAAGTCTGTCTTCAATGCTAGGTAACTGCTAATTTCCAAAATAATCATATGACACTTTTGTTAGCTTCATAATGACAAACTTTATTTTCATTTATATCTTCAACTATAAAGAATATGATTTTTGTTCATTAATTTTAGGTTTTGGGTGACTCTTAAGGTTATTATGCTGTGAAAGTCAGAAAACACAAAGTAAGAAAATTTGAAAGGGGAATTGAATACAAAAAAATTGAAGAGGTATTTAAATAAGAAATTAAAAAATATTTCTACGTATGCCTATATGTGGTTTTTTTTTTTTGTAGCCATTATTATCACATTTTACCAGGAGATGTTTCTTCCATCTCAACTAAGTGCTATATCATCTTAATTGCACTTAGCAGGTTTTAGCAAACGTACAGTATAGTATAACTTGAAAACTTGAAAAACATCTACATCTCACAACGGAGGCTCAGGGTTCAAGGTCAGACATCCCAACACCATGATTTTATTTAGTTTAGCTTTTTCAATGTTTCCAGTGCCAATTTTGATTCATATAGGTGTTTGAAAGATAGTAGTAAATGATTGATTCAGTGAACCAGAAGAACTTATTATCAAATTAGAAATTGGCATAGAACTACAATATGCCTTCTTATTTTTACATGCTTTAGGAATATTGCATAAAATTCAGCAGAACTTATTTGAAGTATCTAGCTAAAGACAGACTGGAGTAGTTGGAGACAGCATGTTGAAGCTGCTTTGTTTTAGATATAAGTCACACAGAGTAGCAATACAACCTAGAAAAGTTAGGAAGGCCTTTATGGTTTCTTTTATCATTTGAGATATTTGGTCCTCCTTTTTCTCCCTTGCTGCCTTGTAGCTTCAGCAATAACAGAGTAAAGGAAATTTACTCTTACCTGCTGTGTGCCTGACTTGTTTACCTAAACTATAACAAGTTCACAGATTACACACACATTCTTAAAAATGGCACCATGCTGATTCACTGACTGGCTTACAGCCTCTGTTAGCAGCACAGGACTCCCCCACTGGGAAGCCTCAGACTGGCTCCTACAAACCACAAGTACCCAAGGTGGCCCATCACAAAGCACAATGAATTATTTATATTTGACCAAATATGCTCACTTAGTTCACAGATGGAAGAGTCATAAAAAGCATTTACAACTTCCCCCACTCAAGTATCTCCCAAATCTAGAGACTGAGTAAAAATAAAATTTGTTCAGTTGAAATATCTTAATTTTATTGTTTTTATGCTATTCTTTTTTTTTTTTTTTTTTTTTGTACCTAGAGGGGCTTAGCCAATGAGCCACATCTCCTTTTTTATGTTTTATTTAGAGACTGGGTCTTGCTATTTTGCTGAAGCTGGCTTTGAACTCATGATCCTCCTGCCTCAGTCTCCTAAACTGCTAAGATTACAGTAGTATTCCACTGCACCCAGCATATGCTAGTTTTCTTTAGGTGAACATTTATATGCACAAAACTACTGAGAAAAAAACAAGCAGTGTTCAGTGTGAGTTATAGTTCAAAAAATGAAATATAGACATCAATATGGCATTAATTTTTGATTTGGTCTTAAAAAGTTTCTATACTTTCATAATATTTCACTGATACTATTTACATTTATAAAACAAAAATGGAAACTGAATGAAGAGGCTATGCCCAGGCATTTTTAAAATCTAATGATCCAGGAAAGCAGAACCCAAAGCTATGCAACATTGTAAAGCAAGGAATACCTTATGGGGTATGGAAGTAGATGCCTGCTTCTGATATGGCAACTACCCTAGGATAACAGTGTTGAGGCAGAGACCTCAGTTTTGAGCTTTCCTATCTTGTTGGGATCTTTAATCAGAGAATGCTGTATTGATTGAAAAAGCTGGGTGCACATTCGTAAGGAACTAGGGATTTATTAGAGCATTTAGTGCATTAATTTGTTTCCTCATCTATTCTATATACTTTTACTGCATGTTTGACAGTTTCATACTAAACAAAGTGAAAGAATCTTCAGGGAGCCCAAGATGTTCTTTCAGCCAGTCCTTATTTAGAGACCAGCCTGTGACCTGGCCTGACTGTCTGGTTTTGTTATCACCATGGTTGTATTTCCAGGTGATTGCAGAAGGCTCCTTCTAAATTAGTGAATCATAGTTTTCTTAATCAGTGAGGCAAACATAATTCTGCCTTTACTGTATGACACGTGTATTACATTAGATAATATATGTTAAAGCACTTGTGGGATAAAATGTCAAGGATGCACACATTAGCATGTGTATTTATATATTGGTGTAGGTGCATATTTGTGATAGTTGTATTTATTGCAGGTAAAGAAGACATGTTCTATTCTTCAGTGAATATATTTAATCAAATATGGAGAAGGAAAACAAAACATAAATGTGTATCAATCCTCACTTGCTTGGTATATGCCACAAACTTAGCAACTTAAAACAATCCATGTTTAATTTTTTCACTGTTTTTGAGCATCAGGAGCTGGCACAGCTTAACATGATCCTCTGCCAAGGATCTCACAAGGCTGCAATCAAGGTGGTGGCTGAGGATGTGTCTCTCGGGCTCAAGTGATTGAAGTGCTTCTTCCAAGGCTGCTCAGGTTGTTGGCTGGATTTATGTCCTTGTGGTTGCAGGAATGGAGGCCTCAGCATTTTCTGGCTGTGATCCATAAGTTTCTCTCTGCAGTTCCTTATCACGTGGGGCTCCTCGCATATATATACATGCACATGCATGCATACACATGCATACATACATACATACATACACATACACAAATCTTTTGTTTTCCCTAGTTTATATTATTTAAATAGAATAATGGGTTTCACTGTGAGATAAATATAACAATGTAATTTGATCATTTTACTTCCAGATACCTCCCCCACATTCTTTTTAACTCCTCTACTCCTTGCCATCCTTTTCCTCCACCCTAGTGATCTCCCATGAACATTCTGTCTTTTTTATCCTCCTGATGTTTTCCCTGTATCCTCCATATATGAGAGAAAGCATATTATACTTACTTCTCTGAAATCTTATTTCACCAAAATTATGATCTCTCATGCATCTATTACATGCAAATAACATAATTTTGTTCCTTATGGCTGAATAAAACTCCAATGTGTATATGTACCACATTTTCTTTGTCTAGTCATCTGTTGAAGAACACTTAGACTGATCTATAACTTGGCTATTATGAATTGTGCTGCAATAAACATGGGTATGCATGTATATCTAAAGTATGCTGTCTTTAATTCTTTAGGATAAATACCAAGAAGTGTATAGCTAGATCATATATTATTTCTATTTTTAGCTTTTTGAGGAACCTCTCATACTGATTTCCATACTGGCTATATCAGTTTACATTCTCATATACAATGTGTAGGGGTCTTTATTCCCTCAAATTCTCATCAACATTTATTGTTATTTGTATTCTTGATGATTTCCATTCTAAATGGAGTGAGATGAGATCTCAGTGTAGTTTTGATTTGTGTTTCCCTGATGTGGCCATTTCATCTCGGAGTCCACAATACAGGAATTTGCATCTTTAAAATCAGTAGGAGAGACAGATATTCCAGAAATATGGATACTAATATCCTATGAAAAATAATCAATCGCCTTTATTCACTAACATTCTGTCATCTTTGCTCTTTTCTATTGAGTATAAGCAAGTTGTAGGTACCCCACACACTCAAGAGCAGAAGAAATCACACAGGGAGTTTAAACCAACAGTGCAGACCATGGGGGACAGCCCAAGATTTGGTTACCTGTATGGGACAACCTGGAGGGCCAGTGCTGCAGTCCTTGGGAATTTTCCATGAAGGCAACATACAAATGGTGATATCCTCCCTATTGACAGAAAGCTTTGATTTTGTTGATTTTATATCTTTTTGTGACCCATAATAGAACATTTTATGATAATAATTTCCACCACAGCATCCAAGCATGTATGTATCTGTACACTCACCCACATACAACCATGCTCAAGTTGAAAGAAATTGCTCAAGTTAAATGTAAGAAAAATCATGGGCAATATTTGATCTGTTTTCAATAACAATTTTTTTGGCTTTTATTGGCTGAGAGAAGCTTTGCCAATGTTATCCTTATTAAAAGAACAAAAATATTTGTATTTCTATAAAAATGTTCTCAGCCTAAAAAATTCATATTTTCCAAATAGACAAAATGTGTGATTGTATTTCAATAATCACAGCAGATAATATTAGTTGAAGATCTCATTGTTTTATTATAGACACAATATCAGAAGGATGAATTTTAGATGGGTGAAAATGACTAGGATTTTATGTAAAGGTAAGGTCAGAAAAGAGGAATAAAAAAGTGAAGTGAAAACAAAGTAGGGAATAAGAGGAAAGAAAGGACTTTAGTGATTTGAGAGTCAACTTGTTATAAATCAATGCTTAAAGTAATTCTACAACATATTATACTTTTAAAATTTCACTAAAAACAACTAGAACAGCAAGGGAGTCCACATCCTAAACCAGTTAAGTGATGAATAGGGGTTCGAATGCTCATGAGTGTAGTTCCAGGCTCACTCTTTCCTTTAACCCACTGTGTTATTGTACTGTAATTCTGAGGTTACCCACATCAAAATGCTTCTTGAAAATTGCTAACACCCATCCCAAATCCATGAGAATCTATAAGGTTGTAGTCTAGAAATCTTCCTTTTGAATAAGAGCCTTAGGTAAATTTTGTGCCCATCAGAGCTCAGAGAATTACTTCAACAGTAAATAAATCTAGACTCCATTCAAAATATATATTTTTTTCTACTACTGGAGATTAAAGCCCAGAGATTTGGATACAAGTGATATACTACTGAGCCTAATTCCAAACCCTCTTTACTTTTTATTTTGAGACGGGGTCTCACTAAGTTTCCTAGACTGGACTTGAATTTCAGATCCTTCTGCCTTGACCTCCAAGTAGCTGGGATTGTGTGGATATACTACCATACCCGGCTCAGTTACCATTTCTAAACTTTCATAGCTTTATTATTTTGGGTAAACCATATCTTCCTTCATTCTTATATGTCACCCAGTTGTCTTCTGGTCTCCACTGTTCCTGGTGAGAAGTCAGCTGTTAGTTTTACTGGGTTTCTCCTATACATGATGAGTTGTTTCTTGCTGCTTTAAGATTTTTCTCTGTACTGGATTTCAGCTTTTTATTATGATGTGTCTGGGGCTGAATCACTGTCCCCATCCTATGTGAAGGTATAGGTTAATGCTTTTCAACCAATTTGAGGAGTTTTCAGCCAGTTTATTTCTCAAATAATTTTTTCTGTTCCTTTTTCTTTATTCTCAATTATGTCTTTCTTTGTGTGCTTAAAGTGATCCTGTGTGTCTGTTGACTTTTTTTCACTGTTTTCTCTATTCTTCATATTGCATTACCATGGAGGTCTTCAAGTTCACTTATTTTTGTTGTTGTTCTGCCAGTTAAAAATCTACTCTGAAGCACCTCTGGTGATTTTTTTTTTTTATTATTCAGAATTGCACATACCAACTCTAGAATTTCAATTTGGCTCTTTTTAATAAATTCTGTATTTTTTTAATAGTCTGTATTTGATTATACACTGTCTTCATACCTCCTTCACTTCTATAGCAGGTTTTCCTTTAGTTCTTTCTCCATACTCGTAACTGCTACTTTTAAGTCTTTTATAGATTCGGTGTCTAGTCCATCTCACAGGCAGTATCCCACTATCTTGTCTGTATCCCACTATCACCAGTTTTTATGGGTCATATATTTCTGTTGGCTCAGTGTTTCATTATTTAGTTGAAAACTGAACACTTGGGCCATATCTTGGGAAATATGTGGAGGAGAACTCCTTTCACCAGGACATGTTTTTATTATGACTTGCTATGCTTGCTTAGTGACATACTGGGCTGTGTCATTGAAACACATTTCCTTTGTGCTATGAAGCCTTTGGTGACACTTTCAGAGGCCTCAGCCTTGGTTATTTGCACAGTGCCCTGGAAGGATAGTAGTTTTAACACAGTTCTCTTTGACCATCCCTCTATTAAGTTGTCTGCTTCAGTTGATATTATACTTTACATAGCAGGCTCCCCTAATTATCAGCTAATTGCTTTATTGTTTTTGACAATGCCCTGGAGCATAAATTTCTCAGCAGTCTGATCCAATTAAATTTGGACTGAGACCATTATTGAGGCCAATCTTTGATTTTTTTTTTTCCATTCTGGCCTGTCTCTCTCAGCTCTTTCCCTGGTTCTGTCTGGAGAACTAGCTGACCTCCAGTTGAGCTGATTCCTCTTCTTTGAGAAGAGCTATTGTTTTCAAGAGTGCTTTATAGCTTCATCTTCCCCAGATTTTTTTTTTTTTCCAGAGTGAAGTTAATGCCTTGGGGGAGAATGTTGGAGGCTTCTTTCTTGTGGACTTCTACTAGTAGAATGGTTTTGTAAGTAACACTGTGATAATACTCACATACTCACATAATAAACTGCAGAACAGGGCGGTAAGCTACAGCATTCTCATGAGCAAACTAGATTAGCCTCTCATGGTCTCTTTGTTCTCACCTGGTCTTTTCTGGGCCAGAGCTTTGGTCTTATGGGTAGTGGCTGGTAGAGGAAGGATGCTCCTGATCTCTCAAATATACTGACCAGGAATGTCCTCTCTCCAACCTAGAGGAATGAGAAATGGTAGCATCCTGCTTCTTCTGGTGAAATAAAGTAAGCCCCAGTTGAATGCTGATAAGAGGTTCTAGTCTCCTTGCCACAGTCTGACTGGGCACAATTCAGGAGCCACTTGTCAAAAGAAACAAACTTTATTTTTAAAACTACAAACGCCAAACAAAACAGCTCCTCAGGAAAAACCCTCAGAGCCCAACTGCCACCACTGGCTTCCAGAAGCCTCTCCCCACACAAACCACACCACCTCCCACAATCCTCCTGCTCTTGAGGCCGATTGGCTGGGTCGCGTGGGCGGAGCCAAAGAAGTCCCCCAATGAGCAGTTCCGTAGTCTGAAGGGCAGGGAAACAGCCCAATGAATATCACCGCAGAGGAGCCAATCAGCTAGATGTTGCTGGGGCCGCTGTGAGCCAATCATCAGCTGGCAGTCTGAAGGGCAGGGAAACAGCCCAATGAACATCACCACAGAGGAGCCAATCAGCTAGATGTTGCTGGGGCCACTGTGAGCCAATCATCAGCCGGCAGCTGGGAGTTTGCTGGCAGCTGGAAGTTTTCTGGGGCCCCTTTGGCTGTGGCTCTCAACATCTCCTGGCCACATCCACCTAAAGCCAGAAAGCAGCCTCTATCAAGCTGAGCTGTGCAAACAGGGGAGGACCATAGCTGACTGCTACAAACACTTGTTCTCCATACTGAGTTTTATTAGATTTTCTTGAAAAATTGCTTCTTTATTTGTTGCATTCCCTTAGGACAATTTTGAAAGAACTGAAATCCTTGTTTTGTTTTAACAAATAGTTTTTGTCAACTTTGCCTGTGTTGCTGTGGAAGGGTTCCGTAGAACTCTTTATTCTGACATCCCATAGGTGGAAGTCCTGGCCTTAGCTTTCACCATTTATAAAACTAAAAATGGTCACCTCTCAGAGTGAGTTAAGGATTGGATATAATACATGCTAAAGGTTCTTCATGAATGTGAATGTTTAAGTCTTACTTTAGAAAGTATTATGTGGGCCAGTTAGGAACAGGAATTTAAGCTTAAGAACATACACTTTCCCTTTCTTTTCTACCTAGGATAAAATAAAATTGATCTAGTACTTGCCTTCTAGCTATTTTATAGAGATTAAAGCAGAAACATTTTAATAAATGTTTCTGTGCAAACAACTATTTTCCATGTATGGGTAAAAACATGTCTTAGAGGAAACATTAGCACATTAAAATTGTGCAAAATCTTTGCAAGATTTTATTTTACTGTCTCATTAATTGAACTGGATATAAAGAAGTTATTTGAAATAGAAATGCATATTAAAATATTTATGAATGAAATTACATTATGCCTAGGATTTTCCTTAAAATGTTCCAGTAAAGCAAACAACATAACAGCGCAAGAAGAATATAAAAGTTTGGCCATTGTTTGACAATTGCTGATAAGAGGTGATAGGCACATGTAAATTCATTATTTAAAAATAGTCCTTATGTTGAGATTATTGCATAAATAAAATATTAAAATATTTTTTAAAAATACATAATATTCTTTTATCTTCGAGCATTAATCTATTTAAAGCCAGTGACAATGACAATAGAGGACTGACCACTTATTCTAAGCATATTTTTTTAAAATAGTGGCAAATAGTTGCTTATTTATTTATACTATTCTAATTTGTTAATATTTAGACATTACTACTCAGCACATGGATATAAGTTGAATACAAAGTGTCTTCATTTACAAAATGTCGGATTTTCACAAATTAAAATCTAATAGTTATTAGAACCTAATAAGTTACTTAATTTTTCATATAAACTGAAACCATTTAGAGTGTGAAAATTGATACTATTAATAATTTTGAGAACATAGATGTGAATTGGGAAGGCCCTAGGCAAAGTAAGACATTGTAACCCATGAATACTCTACACTACCTGAAAGGGGCATTGTGTATAACATAAACCTTTCTCTAACAATTAAATAAAGCTATTAGAACCAGAACTATCATTTGTTGTTTTCTTCTTTTAGTCATCCTTTTCCTTCTGATATTTTCTCTCTCTCTCTCTCTCTCTCTCTCTCTCTCTCTCTCTCTCTCTCTCTCACACACACACACACACACACACACACACACACACACACACCATACACACACTTACCTTTCAAGTTGTGTCCTAGAATTGTCATGAAATACTAACTCTAGGTTTTAGATAAGTCACAAGACATTCAGGATCATAAACTATGGATACTGAAAATCAGTATTTAGTAAATAAGAATTTTTCAAGTATCAAAATCCACTTTTAAAACGGTAGCAATTACATATTTTAGCTAAGTGACAGTAGAGTAAGATGACAATTTGATTTAAGCACATGAAGTATAACTATATAGAAAATCATTTTAAGGTTGTATAATCAACAAATGGGAAAATGGTAAGGGGATGTTATGAGAACACCAAAAAAAAAAAAAAAAAAGAATTTCAAACCTCAGTGTCAGAAATCATTTCTGAAAATGGACACATTAAGAAAACTAGGGCAGTGTAAATATTAAATTTACTTTTATGTGATTTCACAGATGTTTACAGTCTATTTTCTATAATTTTTGAAATAAATTACTTGAAATTTCTGTATTTTCTTGGTGTATTCATTTTCCATTGACAAAACAAAATGCCTGAGGCTGAGTAAATTGTAAAGAAAGAGTTTAATTTAGCTCACAGTTCTGGAGGTACAAGCTTTTGCTTAGCTCTGGTAAGGGCTTCAGAGCCAATAGCATCACGCTGATGGAACATGTGTAGAGGAGATGAGGTGGTGAGAGGAGAAGTTGGAGAGATTCAGGAAATTGGCCCTCTTCTTTTATAACTCATTCCAGAGGGAAACTGAATCCATTGGACCAGCATTAATCCTTTCTGAAAGAGATGCTTTCAGTGGTTTAATTATTTCCCATTAGGTCCCACCTCCTAAAGGCCCTATCGCCTCCTGATAACACTGTAAAGGAAACCAAGCTTCCAGCACACAAACCCTTTGGGGACAAACTCAAATCATAGCATGTATTCTCCAGTGTAATCAAATGCTTTATTTTTTTTTAAATAATTGTCCATTCAGTATGCTTATCATTCTAATAATACTTCCAATATTTCCTCAACAGAGCTAGATTTTAGGATGAATTCTATTTGATCAGTCCTGAGAAATTATCTTGACAAAGCAGTTATAAATAAGTCCCATGAACTTTTCTTTCTACAAAAAGAATTTGCCTGAAGGGCTCCCTGCCCCATCCCCCAAATTGCCTAGGGTATTTTCTTGGTACTGTGGGTCTTTTCTTAGTAACCCTGAAGGTTGTCAGTAGCAGTTATCCATACTGTAATCTGAAAATAAATTGAATTGTGCTGATCTTAAATAACTAAAAATAGTTTTGCCTATGAAATCTGGTTCATCTTCACAATTTAAGTATTAAATTTGATTTATAGATTACATTTTACAGGAGCTGTAATCTAAATGTCCAACTTTAGTACCCACAGTGCATGGTACTTGGTATCATTGCAATAACTACAAATTTTTATTATATGACCTTTATCTGGTAAATGGGATAAGTACACAGACACATACACAGACACACACAAACTGTTCCATGAAGAAGGTAATAATATCATTAATGACATCTGAAATATAGGTAAATTAGGCAAAATGTAATTTTTGAAAGTTGCTACAGTATTGAATATTAATCTCATAATAAAATATATATTAAATAAAATCAGCTCAAAAATGGACATCATCAAATCACAGTATTTATCATTCAATAACCACAGCTCATTAAAACAAAAGAAAATTAGTTTCCATTCATTAAATAATTGATTTTTCAATAAGTAGCTATCTCTCAAGTGGCTTTGACATGGTTTGTGAAATTGAAAAAATTATATCTTTTGTCAGTATGAGGTAAGTAGAGTAGAATATCTCAAAAGGGACAAAGAGATTGAGAATGGTATTGATGGTGAAAGGTATTGCTGGTCCATTTTCCTCACCTAATCACTAAATGACACCAAGCAACTCACCCATGAAAGAGTTAATCAACATATATTTTGAATCATTTGCTTATTCTATAAAATTTAAAACAATATCTATTCTGTGTCAACTTCCCAGTGAGTCGCCATCAGATGCTGTACATCTAAAAAGACATGGATCCTGGCCATTTGGAATTATTTTTACTTTATAAAAAAAAGATAGAAAATTAATCTGCTTTTCTAACTTTCCTTCTTTAATGTGCTTCTCACAACATCATTTGCCTCTTGCACTTCTTCACAGTAGCACCTAAACAATGTAGCTTTGGTACCCTTTAGGCCTGTGCTGTCTTCCCTCTTTAGGCATACTTACTTTGAGATTCATAAATCTACCTTTAGAATGGGTTTTCAGAGTATAGCTGCTCTTTCGTTTGTCTGATACTTAGTAAGGAATTGGAAGTTGTCTGAGGCAGGAAGCTCCCCTCTTCAGTCATCTGAGTAAAACAAGGAGATCCTACTTACTATCTCTAAATGCAGAGCACTGGAAATTCATGAAGGGAAGGTGAAAGTAACTAGAAAAGATATGCTTAATTTAAAAATAGTTTATAATCTTTAAGAGAATCTATTCATACTCAATTTTTTCCTGAACTTTTAATGTTTTAAATCCTACTTTCTGTAAAAAGATCTTTTATTTTCTATTGTTGACTGACTTTTCATAGTTACCAAACCAAGTTTATTTGTGCAGAAGAATATGCTGAAATAGCATGTGGTACGTGGTGTATGTCTTCCCTTTAGGAATGTCATATGACCAAATAAAAAGAGGTAGAAAAACAGAAGTAATGACATTGACACTGGATATCCAAAAAACAAACCAACCAACTTACCACTCTTCATTGATTATGGATGGAACAACCACATATATTTCAAATGCAAATCTCTAGCCCTGGGAAATCAGAAGATGTACTCTGCAATTCATATCTGTGTAAAATGTAGATGATATATCAATGTGATTCTAATTTCTTCTATAAACTAATATTGTTTGATTACACAACTTTAAAATAGCATAGCTAAGATGATATAAAACCAAAGCTTGTACAAGGAACATTTTTGGCTCTAAAATATTTGTGACATTTTAGAATAGTAAGTGAGTAGGAGTTCAGGCTATGGTTATTAAACCTTAATGAAATAGTAATGACTAAAAACAGTGAATATATAAAATAGGCCAGTAAAATGTTTGGGCAGCATGAGTACAGGAAGATTTCAAAAAGTATAGATATCTGTCCTGGCCATAGAAAAAAAAATATTTGAAATATTTGTTGATTCAAAATATTCAGTTTGATCCTATGCATTTGGAATTTAAAAGTCAACCAGGGGATTCTAATCTTAACCAATTGCTACCCTCACAGACTCTATTTCAATAAGAGGATAAACTACAAATTTAAACTTTTCCTTCTTTATTCAGTGGCATATTTTACCATACAGGAAAAGAAATCCTGTCATTTGCAGCAAAATGAATGGAACCAGAGGATGTAATGTTAAGCCCAATAAAGCAGACACAGAAAGACAAGTATTGCAGGTTCACATGTTGTGAAAATTATTTTTAAAAAAGAAAAAGAAAAAAAGTTAAGTAGAAGAGTGATTTCTAGGGACTGGGAAGTGTACCTAGTAGGTGGGGGGAGGTGAGATTGGAAGTAGGGTGACTAGAGAGGATCAATACATGCTGTGTATTTATGGAATCATCATAACAAATCCCATTAATTTGTACATTTAATATACATTAATAAAAGAAGGGCAGCTGAATAGAGGACACAGCAAAGATTTACCATTTAATTCTCATTTTTAAAAATAAGAAAATTCTAATACAACTAGAAGAAAGCTCTTAGGCAGAGATACTTTTACAGTTTCCTGTGTCACTTGGATGTGTATATAAATCTTTTAAACTACTGTGTTTTTTCAAAAACAGATTTAAGATATGCAGATACACACATATCCATATTCTTGTCACAATCATTCTTATAAGCAAATGTTTGGCAGAGGAAAGCAGGTGACAAACATTAAAAAAAAACAATTTAGAACACCTCAATGTGGGCTGAGATAAAGCAAATAAAAGTTTATTTATGAAATATGAAGCAGATAACAAGAGTAAACTGAATTTTTTTAATATAATAGGGAATCTCCCCAGTTTCCCAATTACTCAAAAACAACAGTAAAAATTTCACCACAACAAAATTGGACTTACCTAGAATTAGAGAACAAATCAGAATAAAAATAAGGTAGCTATTATAGAATATCCGTATGGACCTATATTGATACTGTAGTATAGTGAGGGCCTCTGTCCTAATGGCATTTTCAAACAAAAGAGAAAAAATGTAAACATCAATCATTTTTCTTGAGAGATCCTGGATTGTGTGCTCCAATATAACTAAGGGAAAATGAGAAATAGAGACAAGATACAGAAAAAAAGGAATGAGAAAGAATGTTCATAAAATGACATTAAGATTGGAAGTCCCCAAGACAACAGTATGTAACAGTTCTCAAAAGGCTCCAGGCCAAGGAATCCAGAGTGGATCCTCTCTTGAAAGCAAAGAATCTGATAAATTATTAGGAAGATGGAAGCATGTTATTGGATAAGTTCATAATCATAGAGTTCAGAATAAAACTACTGGATATTTATTTCATGTTTTCTTGAAAAAATATTAAAAAATAGGAAGCAGGGATGGCAGAAGAAATAAGGAAAGGCAAAGGAAAGAGAAATTAACTCCAGGAAAAAAAATGCCTAAAAGTTGTATGAGAAAGGGACTGCATTTAGTATACTACTTAGTAGAAAAATGAATAGTTCCCTCATCATAATAAAGGAAATAATTTGTTTAACCAAAATAAGTTAGAAGATCTATTGGAATGATGAAAACTATAGAAAGGAGGTATAAGTCAGTTTGAAATAATGAAACAAATGCTCTGATGAACCAAACATTCCATAGTTTCAAATAATCTATATATTGACTTAATTCATCTACATAAAAGGTTGGCTAAAGTTAATGTATACAGATAAGGAAATTGATGTAGAGTAATGCTAAATAATAGGTCCACTCTAGTAGTAAATACTTAGGTCATAGTATGACATTTTTTTCAAAATTAATGATCAAGACATAGCAATATACTAATTAATAATGAATATGAAGTTAAAAGTAAAAGAGCTATGCTTGTCTTTTAGGAATGGCATAGTATGGTGGGGAAGAGGTTAGAACCTATGACATGATGGGAGATAAAGAGAAGGCTACTTTGTATTTGAACTCTTTCTTAATGATATTATTTGATATTTTTCAGTTGGTTTCATGAACTATTTTAACAAGTTTGTTAGAATTTAGTGAAATAATTTACTATTCTAAACATTTTAGAAAAAAGTTACATCTCCACTTATGAAGCTGTGGGACAAAATTTAAAATACAATTGAACTTTACCTAGATCTAATTAGACTATAGTTTCTCTCACTGTTCTATTTTATGTAAGAAAGGCTTTCCTTGCACTTCATAGCATTTCATTCCTTTGTAGCTATAGAATTTTCATTTCTATACACTCTGTTTCTTCATCACAACATTCCTATTTAGTACATTACTCACTACATTTAAAGTTGAGCCTCTGGGTGATGGAGTATATTTAAATTGTTCTTCCAATGTGCTAATTGGAACAAAGCCAGAAGTAGTACCTAAGAATCTTGACTCCATTGCAGTATTCTTCCTATCATAGCCTACAGTACTGATATAAATTCTTCATGTCTTCTTAAAGCTGAAATTATGTGAGAAATATGGAAGGAGTATGGGACTCATATCAGAGTCAAGTAATCTAACAAAATTGGGAAGCGAATTCTCCCTTTGGAAGTGTTTAAGACTTCAGAACAGGAAAGTGAATTTGTTCTGGAGAGTCAGAACATTTATTTCCCATAGAAAGATGGATTGCTCCATGTGTTCTTCAAGCAAACTCTATGATCTGTGATACAACAGCATAGTAAATAACCCATCTCAATGCAGAAATACAATAATCCATCCCTGTTAGGACTCAGTGGAGAACCTATAGCATTGTTCACTAACCTTATGGTAATTTCTCTTAAAATATTACAATAAGATTAGGATTAGAATTTTAAAGCAAGAAATCTAGAGAGCCTAGAGTTTCTGTAATATATTAAACAAATGGCATGCACCTTTTATTTGACAGAAAATATAATAGATATTGGGATCATAGCTGTGAAAAAGAGAAACCAGGTTCCATCTTTCATCAGTTACATTTTATGGGAGAGAGGGAAAAATGATAAATGAGGAAAGAAAACACAGAGGATAAACTCAGGCAACCATAAATAGTAGGAAGAAAAAAAGGCAGGGCAGGGGATGTGGTGCAGGATGACTGAGGAGTTATTTCATACTGAGACACAAGTCTCTGTCAAGCTGATATTTTACCTGAGACTTGAATTAATAGAGAAGTATACAAGGATCCAGAAAGTAAGTAAACAAGTAAACATACTTCAACAACGAGGGGAAAGAACCCAGAATATTTGGGTAACAGAAAGGACAATGTAACTAGGGCAGAGCTTCTCAAGGGGCCAGATCATAACATCATGAGACAAATGGTTGTAAATGTATAGCAATATCACTACCTTCTAGTCCTCAAACCTGGGCATGGTATACATGACCCACACTTATGGGCCAGAATTCACCAGCCATGAATAGTCTCTAAATGTCCCTAGTGTACTATGAAAATATTACCTTTGTTCTATGTGTGTCAGAATTGTGGAAAATCTGAAAATCATTAATCCCAGAGGGTAATGAATGAGAAGTGTTAAGTATGGAGAGGTATGTGGAGGCTAATTTCCATAATGCCCTCAAGTCCATGGAAAAGTGTTTAAGGTTCAAGTAGAAAGTCATTTAAAGAAGTGACGTAATTAAATTTAGGATTTGATAAGATCTCTCCAGCAGCTGTACATAGAAGGCACAAAAGGTGGAATCAAGGAGCATTCCACATGTTCATCATTAGGGTAACCTTGAGGTTGTTTCTATCTTTGTACCTGTTCCTTTATCAAATCATCAGATAATAGCCTTTGTCCTTGCATTTGCATAACGGGTATCTTGTGAAAGGAAGTTGGATGATGTCAGTAGTTGCCCTGAGAAAGATAACACACAAAGGAGAGATTGTTATTTCTGCTACAGACACCACACTTTCCAACCTGCCAATTATCTCTCACAGATCAGTTTGTGAACAAGGGCTGATTAGTACATTAACTTCCCAGAAGGAGAGAGATAACAGGAATGGTGAGTCACTTGAGATTGCTTTGACACTGATCATTTCCCACTGGCCATGCTAATTCAGAATGAAAATGAATAGCAACAGAGACATGTATTCAGCTGTGGTCCTTTTCTATCAATTAAGCCTCCTGAATAAACCACAAAGGCATCTATTTCCCTGCAGCTGAAAAGATGCTCATCACCTCACTGCTGTGTTGCTCTTTTTCTGCTTATGTATTTTAGAGATAGACATGACCACAGTTGACACCCATGCCTGCAGGCGTGAAACACAATGAGTACTACAGATCTGTCCAGAATGACACCACAAGCTATAGGCCACACACAAATCACATGTTAAACATTTCTAGATCTGAGTAGCCAAGACCAGATTTCCACTTTGTATCACAGAGTATGGTGGTTCCTTCCTGAGCAAATACATTAAGTTTTTATTTTGCTTTCTCAAACTATTACAAAATATAAAAAACTATAGGCTGACAGTGATAGTTAAAAATTATGTTGATACACAAATATATATATATATATATAAAATACATGAATATATATTATAAATATATATGAGTATATTATATATATATTCATATGAAGTATAGATTAAATTATGGTTGTCTTTCTTTCAAACTGCAGAGATTTATTTAAAAATATATGGTACCTGAGAGCAGCTAAGGAAGGAATTTTTAAAGTGAGCAAAAATCAGAACCTGAAGATACTGTTGAGATGCTTTGGAAGTTATCTGGATGGAGAGCAAGGTTGTTGGGGAGGATCAAATACCACTACCATAAAAGGATAGGGGGCTTTAATTCTAAGAATGTCCTTGAAAATGTGAGGAAACATAGATCCAAAAGTAATGATGGAAGGTTTGGCTTTTCATTGAGCCAAGGTTACTTCATCCATTAACACAGGAGTGAAGGCAAAATTGAAAATAGAGCTTCATTGGATTGACATATGGATAATGAAGAAAATGGAATTTTTATAAATCTGTCTACCTTAACTGAATTACGAAGCAAGACCATCAACTATAAGTCAATGTGGAAGAGTGTCAGAGGTTTGAGGCAAAACGGGCTGGAAATAAATTGAAATGCAGGGATTTAAACTATTTTCTGGAGTGCTGCAGTCTCCACTTTCCTAACCTCACTTCACTGGGTCATCATCTTTCATTGAACTGTGGTCCTTAATAAGAATCTTTCAGGCTTTAGGGAGATGACCACACATTCTTATACCAATGTTTTCCAGTTGTAAATACAACGAAGTTAAAACTATTATGAAATTAGAGTATCATTCAATATTTTAATCGATGTATATTCTGCATGTTTTCCTGTGCAGTCACTAACTCCTTTTAAATGAACTTTGACTTTTTGTCATTATAGTTTTATTACAATCAGTGTTTCCTGGAGATGAGGGACAAAGAAACTTCAAAGGACACAAGGGAAATTGGGGGGCGGGCGGTGATTGATCCTCTCTCCCTGGTGTATATTTAAGTCAGAACTTATCAAATCATACACTTTAAGCATGTATGCTACATTGCCATGGATTATATATTAATAAAGCAATAAATTAAAGAGGTTTTACCATGTGGCCTAATTCGTGTACTTTTTGTGAATTTCATATGCTGTAAGAATCCACATATGTATATTTAGAGATACTGACCTGCTCTAACATAAGATTCTTTTCATTGAGGGTAAGGTTTATAGTGTAAAATTTTCCTTATACTTGAAAAACAATAAATTATTGTATCAGGGTATACAATTGAAGAAGCCTGAAGGCACTTTCAAACACTGGTTCAAAAAAGGATTTCAAGTAATAATGTTCAAATTCATTGATACTCCAGTCCAAGATGACACTTGGTACGAGAACTATGAGTGGGTAAGTGTGCTACCTGAGACTGATGTAAGGGAAATCGCATAAGAACATGATGCTTATCTTCCAAATTATTTTGTCCTGTTCAGTAAATCAACTACCTAGGCATCAGAATTGTTCTTGTGAATAAAGCTGAACCTCTGTGTACCTTTTTTTTTTTTTTTTTTAAACCCACTGGAAAAAAAGATGATTGTTTCAAACCACAATACATTTAGGAAGTATCACTCCTAAGTAGAATATCTATTTTAAAAGGTATTCTATACACAAATCTCAGATGTTCATTGATTCAAGCTATTTTTCCAAAAATATACTTGTCTCTCTTATTCTAGGCACTTAAGCAATGTAAAATAAACAAGCATTCTAGTCGGGCATGGTGGCACATGCCTACAATCCCAGCGACTCTAGCAGTAGAGGCAGGAGGATTGCAAGTTCAAAGTACCTTAGTGATACCCTGTCTCAAAATAAAAAATAAAATGGGCTGGAATGTGGCTCAGTGGTAAAGTGCCCTTGGATTCAATCCCTGGTACCTTAAATAAATGAATAGCAAAATAAACATTTTATTACTAAGAATGTTTTCTTTCATGAAATTGAACAGATTTTTCAAACATCAAGTCTAGTCCTTCTTTTTGTGTGATATGCTTCTACTTGCAAATTATTTTACCTGATAGCTAGTTGACTGATGGTGTTCATTTTAGGCAAATTAAAGTGTCTGCCATGGGTAGAAAATTTCTTTTGTTAGTGTTTACCGCAGATGTGTTCATAAACTAAAAATATTTTTACAGAGATTCAAATTATATTTTGTGTACTTAACTAAGGAAAATCTGAAAATTACTCAAGTTAGCTCCTCTACACTGCCTTGTGGTATTCCTCCTTTGGCCCATACATTTAAAACTTGTCATTTACATTCCCAGTGAGTCTGATACAAATAACATCTGCTACATATCAAATTTATCTGATTATTTCCTTTAAGCTCTTAATACAAGATATGTATTTTATTTATACTTATATGCTCTTGTAAGATAAGTTCTTAGCACTTGGTAAATACTGAGTGTTCAAGGAGGGAAAAAGGCCAGGAAATTCCAATAGAGTAGGAGTTACATCAGCAAACAAAGATTAAAAAACAACTCCATGGCCTCATAGAGTTTACTTCTTAACTGGTTTTGCACCTTTATAGGATATATTCTATCTATATGTACATATACATATATTTGAATAAATAAGAGACCTGCTCGACTGAACTAGAAGACAGGCATAGCCTAACATTGTATTCCCTCGTTCTTACTTTATTAATAATATTAACTTTTAATAATTTAATCAAATAATAACTACTCTTTAAGATGTATGGAACTACTTGACTTTTTCAAATGTTCTTATATTACATGTTCACATTGACTTCTAATATAAACAAAAATCCAAATGTCAATATACTAATCAATAACCCATAGTTGACTGTTATTTTTTCCCTTAGGAGAGTTACATTCAGAAATAAAAATTGCATTCAGAAATAAAAATATGCACCACTTAAAATAATCTCAACTTCCTAAACATAAGAGTTACAAAGTACTTTTTACTCTATTGTAAAACTGTTATATGTTTAATTGAAAAGCTGAATATTTTGTGTCGGGAATCACTTAGTCGAATGCCAAAAGCATAGCATACATTTCGTACTACAGTAACTTCTTAAGCAGTTTAAGAGCATTATGATGGATGAAATTGCATACTCTCAGCATGTGTCCTTATTTATTTTAAGGAGAAAGCATTTAAAATAAGATTGCACACTTGCCTACCATAAAAATGTTATACTACCACATTTACATAGTAGATTTATGAAAAGGAGAACCAACAGAAATCCTACTCTTGTCCTCTAGATATGAATTTTGAGTGGTACTAACTAATATTTAAAAGATTTTTCAGTGTCATCTTTCATTACTGCTGTTAATGTGTCATGATCTTTCTATTAGTCTGAGGAAATGCTAAAAAGGGTTGGAGTTAGCAAAATCTATTTGTAAGAGAGATTTTTGTGGCACTTTGCATCAATGCAGAAGAATAACACACAGATATTTTTTAAAGACATTCTTAATATCCAGTGTGTAAACTTCAGAATGAGTGCTGTAAAAATCTTATTGTTGGTTAATATAAATTTATTTAATGTCTTTGCTGATAACACACAGAAAAGTACTGCTGTTGTTTTTCAAAATTATAAAACAGAATGGCAAAATGGCCTAAAACACATTTTTAATTTAATATTTTTCTTAATTTAAAAATTTATCTTTTCTTGCTAGTTCTTGTGAATGGTATCATCTAAAGTTTTCTAAAAGTAGTCTTAAGTGATATACTAGTTTATAGACTTCACACACATGCTGAAACCATACAGCTTTAAGTAGGTGGTGTTTAAGTGAAAAATGTGTCTGTCTCCCTCTCACTCTCACTCTTTCTCATACATGCACACACACACACACACACACATACACACACACAAAAAAAAACAGAAAATAAATAGTACTAGTAATGACAATTTTATTTTCTTAAATACATCTTATAATTTGCTCAGGATTTAGTTAGAACATTTCTAATTTTTTTTTGTACAGCATCCTAGTTATATAGTCAAGGAAAAAAAATATATATATATATATTTATTTTTAGAAATATATTTATAAATTTCAAATCTGAATGTTTTAAGCCATAAGTTATTTAGACACGTTTACTTAATTTACAAATGTTGTAATCCCTAGGTTTTCTTTCCTGTGGTTGATTTCTAATTTAATTTTATATTCTTTTGAGAATATATTTTGTATTATTTTAATCCTGTGGTGTGCCACCCATGTAGCTACTTGAGTGGTCTTTTACTCAGCACTGACCCATGAGGGACTTAGATATCCCCTTGGGAATGATCCTGACATTCCTGTGTGTAGACTGTCCAAGGCCCCAAGGCATGAGATCTCTGCCCTCACTCTACCATGGGACAGCTCATGTAGCTCTGGAATTAGGCATAACCCATTGGGTTTGGACAGCCCAACTCCTGCCTTATTTGGGGAAAAACATTCTGTAGAAAACTTTCGAAGTTCCCTTATATAAATAAACCTGATGTGGGATTGCTCACTCTTTCCAGTCTGGAAGCTGGACCTCTGATGTCATACAACAGTCCCACCCTCACTTTTCAAAATTACTTCCTGTGTAGTGTGGTTTCCTCACTGTCTTGTCTTTGCTTTGCTTTATTTTGCAGCCAGCCTGCATCATCTGGAGGAAACCCAAATTCCATTGCCCTTGCAGGATATGGGCGAGATAATACTTTTAAATTTACTGATTATTTTAATTGACAATGAAAATTACATATATGCTTATGCTATATTCTAGTGGATTTGAAATATGTAGTATTGAGGAATGACAAAATGAAGTTAATTGATATATCCATCACCTCACAACTTAGTGTTTTGTTTGGGTTTTTTTGTTTTTTTGGTGGGTGAGAACATTTTTTTAACTTCATGTAATTTTAAATATATAATATATTGTTCATTATGCTATGTAATAGATCTCCAAAACATTTAAATTTTGAAAATTCATGAAATTTCTACTTTTTATCAACAGCTCTCCGGTCTTCCTTCTTCCTTCCTCTCATCAAAATACCTGGTAAACACCATTCTACTCTTTTGTATTAGCATAACTATTAAAACTACACATATTTCATAGTTTGTTTTGTGCTACTATAATAGAATGCACAAGACTGGGTAGTTTATGAAGAACAGAGATTTATTTCTTGTAGTTTCCCAGATGGAGGGACCAGTATATACCGAAGGCCTTTTTTGGAAGACAGAAAGGAGAAAGAACATACAGAGAAGAAAAAGGAAGACCAAAACTCATTCTTTTACTCTGGAGTCACTGGACAACTATTGTGATATTTGTCATTAATCCATTCATGAGGGAAAATCCTCTTGAGCTAATCATTTCTACCTCTCAATATTGTTGCACTGGGAATTTACTAACACATGAACTTTGGGTAGGACACATTCAAACCACATTATTCCTCTCCTGTCTCTGCAAATTGGTGTACTTCTTTTTTTAATGTAATCATATATAATTATATAGACAGCAGAATGCATTACAATTCTTATTACATATTTAGAGCACATTTTTTCATATATCTGGTTGTATACATAGTATATTCACACCAAATCGTGTCTTCATACATGTACTTTGGATAGTAATGATCATCACATTCCACCGTCATTAATTACCCTATGCCTCCTCCCTTCCCCTCCAACCCCTCTTCCCTAACTAGAGTTTGTCGATTCCTCCCATACTTCCACTCCTTATCCCACTATGAATCAGCCTCCTTATATCAGAGAAAACATTCAGCACTTCATTTTTTGGGATTGGCTAACTTCACTTAACATTATCTTCTCTAAGTCCATCAATATTGAGAGGTAGGAATGATTAGCTCAAGAGGATTTTCCCTCATGAATGGATTAATGCAACTGCCATGATTTTATTGCTAAATAATATTCCATTAGGTATATACTCAACATTTTTTATCTATTTATCTATTGAAGGGCATCTAGGTTGGATCCACAGTTTAGCTTTTGTGAATTGTGCTGCTGTATATATTGATGTGGCTGTGTCCCTGTAGTATGCTGTTTTTAAGTCCTTTGGGTATAGACAGAGGAGAGGGATAGCTTGGTCCAATAGTGGTTTCATTCCAAATTTTCCAAGAAATCTCCATACTGTTTTCCATCTTGGCTGTAACAGTGTGCAGTCCCACCAGCAGTGTATGAGTATACCTTTTCCCTCACGTCCTTGCCAACACTTATTGTTTGTCTTCATACTAGCTGCTATTCTGACTGGAGTGAGATGAAACCTTAGAGTGGTTTTAATTTGCTTTTCTCTAATTGGTAGTGATGATGAACACTTTTACATGTATTTGTTAATTGATTGTATATCATCTTCTGAGAAGTGTCTGTTCAGGTCCTTGGCTCATTTATTGATTTGGTTATTTGTTTTGTTGTTGCTTAGATTTTTGAATTATTTATATACCCTATAGATTAGTGCTGTATCTGATGTATGAGGAGTAAAGATTTGCTCCCAAGATGTAGGCTCTCTATTCACCTCACAGATTGTTTCTTTTGCTGAGAAGAAGCTTTTTAGTTTGAGTCCATCCCATTTATTGATTCTTGATTTTAATTCTTGTGCCACAGTAGTCTTATTAAGGAAGTTGGGGCCTAATCTCACATGATGGAGATTAGGGCCTACTTTTTCTTCTATTAGATGCAGAGTCTCTGATTTAATTCCTAGTTCTGTAATCCCCTTTGAGTTAAGTTTTGTACATGGTAAGAGATAGGGGTTTAATTTCATTTTGTTGCATATGAATTTCCAGTTTTCCCAGCACCATTTGTTGAAGAGGTTATCTTTTCTCCAATGAATGTTTTTGGTGCCTTTGTCTAATATAAGATAATTGAAGTTTTGTGGGTAGTCTCTGTGTCATCCATTCTATACCATTCGTCTACCAATTTGTTTTGGTGCCAATACCATGCTGTTTTTGTTACTATTGCTTTGTAGTATAGTTTAAGTTTTGGTATAATGATGATACCTGCTTCACTATACCAGAATAAAGAGGTGAGAGATCTATATAATGAAAATTACAGAACCCTAAAGAAAGAAATCAAAGAAGACCCTAGAAGATGGAAAAATCTACCTTGCTCTTGGATAGGCAGAATTAATATTATCAAATGACCATACTTCCAAAAAGCACTATATAGATTTAATGAAATTGTGATCAAAATTACAAGGACATTCCTCATAGAAATAGAAAAAAACAAGCATGAAATTCATCTGGTGTACTTCTTATATACTAATTGTATTCATTGTATTCCAAATTTAGACATTTGGTCTTATTTGTTCTAGTCCCAACTAAAAAATTCAAAGTCTGGAATCTCATCAGAATCGGATATGGGTGAGACTTGAGGCAAGATTCATCCCCAAGCAAATTCCTCTCTAGCCAAGTCCATGAAATTAACAAGTCTCATGCTTCTGAAGTGCAGCAGTGGAATGGCCATGAGATAGCCATTCTTATTACAAAAGGGAAAAATAAGGAAAAAGGAGGCAACTCCTCCCAAATGAGTTCTAAACCCCACAGTAAAAACAACATTAAGTCTTAAAGAGGTAGAGCAGTCTTTTTGTTTTACTCTATTTCCCATATTCTAGGCACAACAGCATGGGAAGACTGGGCACCCAAGGTCATGGGCAGTCCCAGAATGTTAGCTTTGCTGGGCTCTGCCCTCCCAGCAGCTCCCACAAGTTGGAGTCTCATGGCTGCCACTGACCCAGGCTGGAGTTAAATACAGGTTAACCCACAGTCCTGAGGTCTCAAGTGCTATGCCACCCCAAGGTTCCACTGAGAATTTATCTAGTGGGAACTCTCTACCAGTGACCTTACTCCTCTGGCTCCACTGCACATTGGTTATCCCAGTGGGGGCTCTTTGTGGTGGCTCTGATTGTGTGACAAGTATTTTCCCAGATGTCCACGCTATTAGATACATCACTTGAAATCTAGATAAAGCTCATCATGTCCCCATTAACTACACAATCTGTGTACTTACAGAGCCAACACCAAGTTGGCATCATCTAGGCTTACATTTTATGCTGTTATGTGACAGCACAATCCTCATCTGGGCTTCTTGAGCCATAGCTGGGGCAGCCAAGAAATGGTAGGCTGGAATGTGGTGAGCAAAGTCCTGAGGCAGCCTGAGCAGCAGAAGCCAAGTTCACAGAAATGCCTTCTGCAAACCTGGATTTCTAGGTCTTAGTTTGCCTTATTTCTACATCTCTGAAATGCCTTTGGAGTCATTCTCCAATTGGAGATAAACAGCATCTGGCTTCCTTCTGTGTATATGGCCTCTTTAGCAAATGGTTGCTTGGGCACAATCTTTGAATTTTCTCTGAAACATGCTTTTTTTTTTTTTTATTCCCTGGGAGACCATGCTGAGAGTTTTCCAAATCATTCTACTGTGCTTCCCACTTAATTATAAATATCAAGTTTAAAATATTTTTCTTTTTACTCATCTTCTGAAAGCAGTCAAACTGAGTCATTCAGTACCTTGAATACTTTCCTGCTTGGATATTTCTTCAATAAGACATTTTAATGCATCACTGGTGTCTGCCTTCCCAAAGTCCATGAGCACAACTTTGCCAGATTCTTTCAACCATTTAACAATCATGACCTTTACTGCAGTTCCCAGTAACTTTTTCTTCACTTACATCTGAGACCTGTCAACGTGGCCTTTACCACCCATTTTACCAGCATTCTAATTCTACCTACTATAATGGTTAATTTGAGTTGTCAACTTGATTGGTTTAAGAGATGCCAATGATTAAGAGGCTTCTGGGTTTGTCAATGAGGGTGTACCTAGGAATGATTGTCATGTGGGTTAGCCAACTGAAATGGAGACCTCTCTAAGCATGGGCAGCACTATCCAATAGGATGATGGCTTGGATGGAAAAAAAAGTTAGAAGAACAAATATGCAGCAGCAGATGCAAGCTTGATTCTTCTTGAACAGGTTCTCGCTTCTTTGCTCTTCAAATGTGGATTCTCTAGTGATTGTCCAGGGAATTTCCAGAAGCAGTCAGTCTCAGATCAACCATTGATCCCTCTTGTTCTGAGGCTTTAGCCTCTTGGAATGGACAGCTATTGGTTCTTCCAACTCTCCAGCTTATAGACAGCCATTGTGAACTATCCAGCTACTGGTTGCATATGCCAACTTAATAAGTCCCCTTTTTATAATTATACTTCCTGTTGATTCTGTTCCTCTAGAGAACCTTGACTAATACAGAAATTGGTACCAGGAGTGACTCTGGAGACACAAAATGTAAGGATGAATTTCTCTAGTTGGTTTTGTGGGTTCTGGAGTTGGCAGTCTAAACTGATTAGACCTAAAGTCTCTCCTACTAATACTATGAAGAGTGTTGTTAATCATAGTGTGAACTGTTTAAAGAGATTCATAAAATAAATGCATTTGATGCCCCAATTCCCCACTTGTAAAAAGCAAGATCTTTAATGCCTTTATACACGATAACTTTGAACAGTTCTGGAAAACTAATAAATATGATGATGTCGGTTAGTTGCTTGTTGCTTCACTGCACAAAGTAACAAAGGAGAATGATGAGCACAAAAATTCTGCTTCTCAGCTGCAGATGTACATAAGTGATCTGAAAGCTGATAAGTGTGCTCTGAAGGAGATTCTTCTCTCTTGGAGTCATAGGGCTGAGGTTGCTGAAAACCAAACACAAAGCCTTATCCTGCAATTGGCTGAATTAAGAAGAAAGTTTAACTCAACCTTGGAAGGTATCTGTGGTTAAAGTGAGGGCTCTGCTTGAAAAAAAAAAAAATGGGATTCTGCAAGTTGTGATAGTGATGTATGGGAGGAACCTGAAGAGGCTGGGATCATTGAACTCCCATATTCGGATGAGTTTATTTTGCCAGAAGTTGAGTCCCTATCCTTAGCTGTGACTGAGGCATTCTTTCCCCCAGTGTCTGTGGCATTGACTCTCCACCCTCCCTGGATGAAACTAATCCTTTTTTGCTTATGGGACAGTAAAAACCTTCTGTGATTCAGTTGCTCAGCATAAAAATGTTGATACTCCTCAGGACCCACCCTCACCACTCACTTTTGCCTCCAGGCCTATAACTAGATCCAAATATAAGCAGGGCCCTAGAGGTGAGGTACAGCGTGTGACCCAGAAGTAGGTATGTTAGACTCCAAAGGAACTTCTTGATTTTCCTAATTCATACAAATAGAGGTCTGGGGAACACTTGTGGAAATAAATTTTAAGGGTGTAGGATAATGGTGAAAGAAACAGATCAGGCTGAATTTATTGATATTGGCCCATAAAGCAGAGATTTTGGATTTAATGTAATAGCTCACAGTGTTAAAAAAAGATATTAATAGTTTGGCTGGTTGGCTGAAGTATGGGTCCAAAGATGGCCTACTATAAGTGAACTGGAAATGCCTGACATCCCTTGGTTTACTGTTAATGGGGAAATTCAGAGGCTCAGAGAGATTGGAATGCTGGAGTGGATCTGTTATATACCACCTTCTCCTTCATATTTGCAGGGTCCAGAAGAGGTGTGCTTCACCAAAATTAAGAAACAAATTTGTGAGGGGAGTACCTGCATCCTTGAAGAGTTCTATTGTTGTTCTTTGTATACCAGATCTCACTGTGAGAGCTACGGTCAATCAATTGGAAGACTTAAATGTGATGAGAATGATTAAATCTCAGGGCAGAAGAGGCCAAATGATAGCTCTCAATCACCAAAGACAGAGTGGTCATAGTTACCATAATGAACAGTAAAGGGGAAGAAATGGACACAATGTTCTGACTTGTTTTGATCTCTGGCATTGACTAATTAATCATTTTTTTTCTAGAAGCCAAATAGATGGGAAAACCACCAAATTCTTACTTGACATATATAAGTATAAAAATTCCAGGGCAAATATACAAAAGTCTGCCCCAGATCATAATACCAGAGAATCATGAGCCCTCAGTCACTTGACAGATTTGAGTCAATTTACAGATCTGGAACCCCTTGCATGAGGGGAGGCCGGGTGCTCTTGAAAAAGGACTCTGAGACACTACCAAAACTCTTTTTACTGTTAATCTTTCTTCCATTCTTCCCCAAAAGGACCTAAGATCTTTTACCAGGGTAACTGTGCATTGGGGAAAAGGCAATAATGAACAGACCATTCAGGAACTATTAGACATAGGCTCTGAATTGACATTGATTCCAGGAGACCCTAACCATCACTGAGGCCCTTCAGTAAAATTATTGACTTATGGAGGTCAGGTGATCAATGGAGTTTGGGCTAAGTTCCAACTCACAGTGGGTCCAGCAGGCCCCTGAACTCACTCAGTGGTTATTTACCCAGTCCCAGAATGTATAATTGGGATATACTTAGTACTTGGCAAAACTTGGTTCTCTAACCTATGGAGTGAAAGCTATTATGGTGAGAAAAGGTAAATGGAAACCTCTGGAATTGCCAATAACTGGGAAAATAGTGAATCAAAAGCAGTACTGCATTCATGAAAGGATTGCAGAGATTAGTGCCACTATCAAGGACTTGAAGGATGCAGGGGTAGTGATTCCCACATCACAATTTAATTCTCTTTTGGCCTTTGGAGAAGAGAGATGGGTCTTGGGGAATGACAGTTGATTATCATAAGCTTAATCAGCTGGTAACTCCAATTGTAGCTGCTGTACCAGATATGGTTTATTTGCTTGAGTAGATTAATACATCTCCTGGTAGATAGTATGTGACGATTGATTTGGAAAATGCTTTTTTCTCCATTCCAGTGCATAAGGACCACCAGAAACAATTTAATTTTAGCTGGCAAGGCCAGCAATATACCTTTACTGTTCTTCCTCAGGGGTATGTCAACCATTCAGCACTGCGTCACAGCTGAGTTTGCAAAGACTTTGATTGCCTTTCTCTTCCACACTGATCTATTATATTCATGACATTATGTGGATTGGACCAACTGAGCAGGAGGTAGCAAACACTTTGAACTTACTAGTGGAGCATTTGCATATCAGAGGATGGGAAATAAATACCACTAAAATTCAAGGGACTTCAATAAAATTTCTAGGAGTCCAATGGTGTGGAACCTGCTGAGATATTCCTTCAAAGGTGAAGAATAAGGTGTTGCATCTGGCCTCTCCTACAAGTAAGAAAGAAGTACAACACCCGGTGGGCCTACTTGGATTTTAGAGGCAGCACATTCCTCACTTGGGTGTGTTACTTGAGCCCATACACCAAATGACTAGAAAAGCTTCTTGTTTTGAGTGGAGTCGGAAGAGGAGAAGCTCTGCAACAGGTGCAGGCTGCTCTGCCACTTGAGCCATCTAACCCAGCAGACCTAATGGTTTTTGAAGTGTCAATGGCAGATATAGAAACTGTCCAGAGCCTTGGGCAGGCCCTGATTGGTGAATCAGAGAAGGCAATTGGATTTGGGTGCAAGGCCCTGGGTCAACTGCTCTCCCTTTGAGAAACACGTCTTGGTCTGCTATTGGGCCTTAGTGAAAACTGAATGCTTAACCAAGGGCCACCAGATTACTATGTAACTGGAGCTGCTTATTATAAACTGGGTGTTATCTTACCCACCAAGCCATAAACCTGGATGTGTGCAGCAACACTCTATGGAGTGGAAGTGGTACCTATGTGATCAGGCATGGGTGGGACCTGAAGGCACAAGTAGGTTGCATGAAGAAGTGGCCCAATTGCCCATGGTTCCTACTCCTGCTGCAGTACCTTCTCCTCAGTATGAACCTATGGCTTCATGGGGTGTACCTTATAATCAATTAACAGAGAAGGAGAAGACTAGGCCTGGTTCAGGGATGGTTCTGTACAATATGCAGGTACTACCCAGAAGTGAACAGCTGAAGAATTGCTGGCCCTTTCTAGAACAACCCTGAAGGAGAGGGGTGAAGGAAAATCTTCACAATGGGAAGAATTTGGGGCAATACATTAGGTTGTGCATTTTGCCTAGAAGGAAAAATGGCCAGATGTGAAACTGTACATGAATTCAGGGTCCCTAGCCAACAGTTTGGCTAGCTGGTGAGGGAACTGGAAAAAAAACATAATTGGAGAATTGGCAACAAGACAAAGGATGTAAAGAATTGGCAACAATTGGACAAAGGATGTAAAGATATTTGTGTTTCATATAAATGCCCACCGCATGGTGACTTTAGCAGAGGAGGATATTAATAATCAGGTAGATAGCATAACCCCATCTGTGGATAGCAGTCAACCTCTTCCCCAGCCATCCTTGTCATTGCCCAGCAGGTTCGTGTAAAAGGAAAAAAAAAAGTCATGGTGGCAAGGATGAAAGTTATGCATGGACTCAGCAGCATGGACTTTCACTCACCAAGGCTGACCTGGGTATAGCCACTGCTGAGTCTCCAATTTGCCAGCAGCAGAGATCAACATTAAGCCCCCAATATGGCATCATTCTCTGGGGAGATCATCCAGCAACCCAGTGGCAGATTGATTATATTGGATGACTTCCATCAATGGAAGGACCAGCAGTTTATGCTTACTAGAATAGACACTTATTCTGGTATGGATTTACTTTCCCTGCACACAGTGCTTCAGCCAAAAACCAACTGTGGGTTTACAGAATGCCTTATCCACCATCATAGTGTTCTGCACAGCATTGCTTCAGACCAAGGAATTCACTTCACAGCCAAAGAAGTGAGGCAATAGTCTCACGTTCAGGGGATTCAGTGGTTTTACCATGTTCCCCATTATCCTGAAGCAGCTGGTTTCATAGAATGATAGAATGGACTCTTGAAGATGCAGTTACAGTACCAGCTAGGTGGCAAGACATTCCAGGGTTTGGGCAAGGTTCTTCAGAAGGATGTTTGTACTCTGAATCAGCATCCACTATATGGTCCTATTGCTAGAATTCATGGTTCTAGGAACTAAAGGGTGAAGACAGGAATGGTACCACTCACCGTTACCCCTAGTAACCCACTAGGACAGTTTTTCTTCTGTCTCTACAATTTTATGTTCTGCAGGCCTAGAAATCTTAATCCCAGAAGGAGGAATGCTTCTGACTGGAGATAACAATAATTTTATTAAACTGGAATTTAAGGCTTCCCCCTGGTCACTTTGGGCTCTTCATGCCTCTGAGTCAAGATGCTAATAAAGGAGTTATGGTGATGGCAGGGATAGTTGATCCAGATTACCAAGGGTGATGGAGGTAAGAAAGAATATTCCTGGAGTGCAGGTGATCCCTTAGGGAGTCTCTTGGTATTAACCCGTTCTGTTATTAAGGTCAATGGGAAACTACGACAACCCAATCCTGGCAAGACAACAAATGTTTCAAACCCTTCAGGAATGAAGGTGTGAGTCTCCACTCCAGGTAAAGAGCCAAGATCTGCTGAGGGGCATGTTGAAGGTAGAGGAAATACAAAATAGATAGTAGAAGGAGTTAGTCAGAAATACCATCTATGGCCATGTGACCAGTTACAGAAACAAGGATTGTAATTGCCATTGATAATTCTTCTCTATTCCATTAAGAATATGTGTGGGCATACTTACAGATGCATTAAGAGGAAATGTGTGTTACTCTCCTGTTATTCATCACATAATGTAATGCTAATTGACTTAATATCAGTAATGATTTTGTTTTTTCTTTTATTTTGGGGAAAGAACTAGTGCATTCTGTTGTAGGAAAGATAGTTATGTTAGTTGAAATTATGACCTTGTTATTGTTTTTATTTGGAGATTAAGTATGTGTAAAGAGTGATATTTGGATATCAAGTTGAAAAGGATTATAATGGTTAATTTGAATTTTCAACTTGATTGGAATAAGAGATGGCAATGCTATGTTGATGGGTTCTGGATGTGTCAATGAGGGTGTGTCTAGGAATGATTGGCATGTGGGATAGCCAAGTAAAATGGAGACCCTCCATAAGCATGGGTAGCACTATCCAAATTTATAATAACAAACCTACTTTGTCATGAGTTACTCACCTCTTAATAGTCCCACCCTTTGACACGGATGTGTTGAGTAATAAGTTTTCAATACTGAAACTTAGTAGAATGCATTCAATCTGTTGCAACATGTGAGATCAAGCAATAATTGTCTTTGTATACCTGGCTCATGTCATTTAGAAAAATATCATTCATGTTTACCCATTATTTGAAAATTGTAGGATTTCTTCATGTTTTAACACTGACTAGTAATACATTTTTTATATATACCATATTCTCTTAATTCATTCTTCTATTGAGGGACACTTAGTATAACTCTGTTTTTTCTTTATTGGACTAATGTTGTGACAAACACATATATCTCTTCAAAATATTGATTTTATTTTTTAGATATGTGATTTCTGAATAAAATAGTAGTCTATTTTTAATCCTTTGAGAATCTATATACTGTTTTCCATTATGTTTATTCTAATTTACATTACTACTAACAAAGAAAAGATTTTTATTGTTTCCACATTATCACTAAAGCTGGTTATATCCTAAAAAAAAACTTATGTACACTAAAGAAATTGCTAACATGGTGAAGGAACAGCCTACAGAATAAGGGAAAATATAGTCTCTATATATGTGATAAAGTGGTTGATGGACAAGATATACAAGAAAATCAAACAGCTCATTAGCAAAAATAAATAAATAAATAAATAAATAAACAAACAAACAAACCTGATTACAAAATGCACAAGGGATCAGAAAGTAAATTTCTCCAGATAAGACAAATATATATCTAACAAATATATGAAGAATTCTCACTGTCACAAATCATTAGGAAAACATTAATAAAAACCATGCTGAGAATGGTTTTATGGCCTATCACATTGCCATCCTTGATGTTCTGTGTATACTTAGAAAGGATGTGTATTTGGCTACTGCTAGATGGACTGTTCCATGTGTAAGTTAATTTTGCTATTGGTATCATTGAAGCCTTTCATATTTTATTTTGTGTAGATAGTCTATTTAAATAGTAAAATTGCTGATATTCTATTTCTCCTTTTTGTCATTTTTTTCATGAATTCCAAGTTTTGTTAAGTATATGATTAATTGTCTAATGTAGTGAGACTTTTATAATTATAAACTATTTTTAACTTAATAATTTTTTAACTTAATTTTTTTCTAGTAATGTAGCTGCTCTCCTATTAATTTTACATGGAATATATTTTTGTCCCTTTAATTTTAACATATTTGTACCTAAAGTATATATCTTATAGACAGTATAGAGTTATGTCTTGATTTCTTATCTACTCTGCCTTTTGATTTGAATGTTTATGTGATTCATATTTAATGTAATTATTAATATGTTTAAACTATATCTGTTATTTATTTACTTTCTACAGAAGTAAACTTACATGTCCCTTTTATTTTTTTGTGAAACATTTTGTTTTATCTTGAAATTTCTTTCTTTTTCTATATTCTTTTTATTAATTAGTAGTTAATCATGGGATTATAGCTTATATCATATTTACCAATACTATTTTAAGTTAGTGACTTATTAATTTTAGTGAAATATGCCAACTTTTCTCTAATATTTCCATTTGTTATTCATCTTATTGTTATTACACAAAAATGCACACATATATGCAAGGGTTCTGGCTAAAGATATGTACAAGACAGCAAGTTTTCTCTTGTTGTGGAGAGCAGTGACAGAGAATGAGAGAGCATATCTGAGATTGGGGTCTCTGATGACTTCATGGCTGTGACATGCTCCGTGCCTGGGAAAGTTTCTGTACAAAGGTGCAGGAGGCCTTGCTGCTGTGGCAATGCCCTCCATGAGGAAGCTCTACGCTAGAGTCTTATCATTCTCAACCTTGATCTCCGACACTCAGCTCCTCGGAATAAAGGAACTCTCTTGGTAGACAACCACAATGTTTTAACAAGCTCCACTGCTTCTGAACCTGTCCACATAACAGTAACTTTAAACAATGGACTTTTTTTGAGAACTACACAAAGCTCCTAACATTCTACATTGCAACTATAGTATATAATTGAGGAATAAGCTGCATAATATTGCTAACTCTGTAACCTGTCCAATGATATAATCAGCAAGATACTAATGGAGTACTAATGGAGTACTAATGGAGGCAGTTACTTAATGTAACCTATTGGTATAAATAAAACTAGCAGCTTTGACGAGTAGCCATTTTTCCTCTACATCCTGCCTCTGTCTCCTTTTTGATTCTTTACACACATAGTTATATAATAACTCATTATTTTAAATGAAGGGAAAATGATAACTATTCTGTTTTACCACTGTTCCTTGGTTCCATATCTTATGCCAACCTAAATTTCTTTTGAGTTAATTTAGTGATTTCCTTTTCATTTCTATAATTTTTGTAGATTTTTTATTAATTTTTATTCTCTAAGAAGTACCATAGTTGTTGAATAATTATCACTTTCCTTAATTTCTTTAAGTACATTATTTAATTTTTATACATACATTTATAATGATTTTTAAAAAGATATGTGAAATTTAACATCTAAAACTATACATAGTCAGTTTCTATCAACTGTTTTTTCTAAATATATGCACATTTATTTTTTCTAATTCAATGCATGTCTTTTAAGTTTGGGTTGAAAAGTAAAATTTTATATAATTACAGAAGCTTTGAATTCTTTTGTATTGTTTTGAGGATTTTGTTTGATTGTATTTTTGTGACTTGTTTTCTCTTAAACTTATCTGTTTTTCTCAGGCTGTCTGGCTATGTATGTGTATGCCGAACTTAAAAAAAATTAAGCTTTCTAGGTTTTCATTCTGCATCTTGATGACATATTTATTAGCAAATTAGTTGAGAAGATGTAATATTCAAACACTTTAAGCTCATAAGGCTTCCAAACTGTTTGAATAAATACAAACTGATAAATCCACTCAAAATGATAGTGTATTCTCAATTTTGCCTTGGTTTTCCTTTCTGTTGGCTTCAGGTCATGCCTGCATATGTTCCTATTTTCTCACTCATCTACGGATGTGAATAATAGTTACCATGGGCCCTCTATGATGTTTTAATTTCCTGTATATGCTATACAATTTCTGTATGATCACTTGCTTTCCCTACCAAAGCATTAACCATACAATATCAAACACTAGGTTTTCCTAGTTTTTAACAACCAAATTTAATGAGTTGTAGTTGACAATAAGGCAAGTGTTTTTCTGAGGCTAAAATATGCTTCCTATTTTAATAAAGCTGTGGTTTTCACATATAACCTGCTTAACCCTGGTGAATTTACTGACTATGTGAAGGATCCACAGTGAGAACAGAAAACAAAGCAATACACATCTGCTGTTACTGGCCAAAATACTAGCGTTGTTTCAGTAAGAGGCTCTTTTCAGTGTGACTTGATTTTAATCAATTTCTAGGGCCATAAGACAATTGAAATTTATAATTTATCAATTTGGTAATTGTCTTATATTTTACAAATTTAATGCTTTCTTTTTTTATACTTATTTTGGGGAGAGAAGGTATGTTTACCACTTTAAATATCTAAATTAAGAGGTATCCCAATAATCTTTAAGAAACATTTGTAAATAAAAAAGAAAATTATACAGTAACTGACTGTAATGATGTGGAACTGGAAAGTCCTCCGAAGGCTCATGTGTTGAATGTTGGGTACCCAATTTGCAGAGATGTTTAGATGTTGGTCTCTTTGGAAGATATTTTATCATCAGGGCTCTGAACTCATCTATGAATTAATTAATTGATGGATTCACAGGTGAGGGCAGTATTGGAAGGCAGTAGAAACTATAGAAGGTAGTAAATAGTTGAAGGGAGTGGGTTCTTGAGGCCATACTGTTGGGGACTATGTGTTGTCCCTGGCCCTTTTTCTCTGGACTTCCTGGCTGCAACAAGGTGAGCAGCTTTCCTTGGCTACATCCTCCTCTCATAAAGCTTTACCTTGCCTCTGACCTAAATGGATGAAGCAAGCTGATCAGAGACTGAAACTTCTGAATCCATGAGCCAAAATATATCTTTCCTCCTTTGTTTTCTTTCTCATGTAGCTTCAGTGAAAATCTGATTAACACACCCTCACATTTATCTTTTTGGTCACTTCCTTTCTTTACATGGATGCAACTTGTTTCCAAATTCATTTGACTACTATCAGAAAAGTTTCCCTTAACATTTTATTATAATGCAGATCTTTTGACAGTAAATTATCTCATTTTTTCTGTCTAAAACATCTTATTTTACCTTTATTTTTAAGTGATATTTTCCTGGGGAAACAATTTTAATTCATTTTTAATTTTTTTAGTTTTTAAAATATAGTAATTCATTTAATTTTTTCTTATATAATTTTAAGAAATCACTTGTCATTTGCTTTGTTCTGTACCTCGATCCCTCTCTGTTTTGTTGTTTAATATCTGTTTTTTGTTGTTGTTTGTTTTACCAGTGTATAATCTCTTTAATTTCTAGATCTGTTACTTTATATGAGTTTTTATTTAATTATGGAACATATTTAATACTTCATGATTCAGAATTTTTTATTACATAAATTTTAAAATGTCTCCATTATTGGTTTCTGAATTATACTGTTTTAATTGTGTTAAATTTTGTTTAGACACAGAGCTAAGTTATTAGAATCAATTTGCTACTTCTACTTTTTTTCCCAAAAAATTTGTTAGGATAATTCCAGGGCACCTGTTTTTGTAGAACTAATTGAGTATTATTATAGGGCATACAATATCTAGAGGATTCCAATACACTGTGTTCAATTTTTTTTTTTTTGCACTGTGGTGGAAGCATCAATAATTCCAATTTTAAGAATTGGAATTCTTTGATCTACTTGGAATTGTAGATCTAGGAATTGTTTGATCTACTCTTTCTAATTGATTCTTTCTCTAGTCTAGAATAATTTTTCTTGCACACATGTGTAGAATCATTTCCAGCCAAATAGTTTATAAAAACATTGTACTGATTTGAAAATATAATCTTGGATGTGTGTGTTTGTACCTGTCTTCTCTTGTATATGGTAATCTACTCATCAATTTTTGGCTCTCTTTGACTCCTTTAAATCTAATCTGATTTTAAGTCCTTTGGGTATATACTGAGTAGTGGTATGACTAGGTTAAATGGTGTTTTCATGCCAAGATTTCTGAGGAATCTCTATAGTGCTTTCCAGAGTGGTTGCACTAATTTGCAATCCCACCAGCAATGTAACATTCTCACCAACATTTATTGTTATTCATATTCTTGATATTGCTATTCTGACTGGAGTAAGATGAAATCTCAATGGAGTTTTATTTGTATTTTTCTAATTACTAGAGATGTTGAATTTTTTATATTTTTATATATATTTCTTTTTCTGTGAAGTGCCTGTTCAGTTCTTTTCCCTATTTATTGAATGGGTTATTATTATTTTGGTTGCTACAGTGATGCAGCTACATCAATTTTTACATTAGCTCAATTCAAAATGGCTAATCTATGGAACCAACCTAGATGCCTTCGAAAGGTGGTATATATATCCAATGAATATTATATATATAATAGAATATATTACTCAGCTATAAATAAGAATGAAATTATGTCATTTGCTGGTAATAAGATAGAACTGGAAAGTGTCATGCTAAGTGAAATAAGCCAATCCCCCAAAACCAAATACCAAATATTCTCTCTGATACATGGATGCTGACACACAATAAGGTGTGTGTGTTTGAGGGTAAGAATAGAAATTCATTGCATTAGACAAAGGGGAATTAAGGGAACAGAGAGGGGCTGTAAATAGAAAAGACAGCAGAATGAATCAGACATACTTTCCTATTTTCATATATGAATACATGACCAGTGAAACTCCATATCACATATAATCACAAGAATTGAATCTTAATACATTTTTTGTGTATGTGTAATATGTCAAAACACACTCTATTGTCATGTATATATAAAAAAGAACAAACAATTTTAAAAAATAAGGGGAAAAACCTAATCTGTGTTTTCTCAAACATTTGACAACTCAGCTATCAGATTCCACTAGCTCATGCTGGAGAGAAGTAGCAGTCAGTCCAAATTGGATCCACACAGTTTTAATTTTCTTAGGATTCACATTCCTGTGCTACTTGTTGAGCATCTAAAAATCATGGCTTTACATATTTCTTAGCAAAAAATATACTTAGCAAAATATATACTTAGCAAAAATATCTTAGCAAAATATATACTTCATCTTTGTTTTATGAAACCACTAAGTTATGTGTGAGCTAATTAAGTTCCAGGACAGATGAGGCACAATTTCACAGAGGAATCTTTGATAGTTGCTCTTTGCATAGTTAAAAGTAGAATGTGGAGCTGAAGTCTACCAAAAACAATCAATTCACACATCGCTGAACAATGTCGATAAACTAGTGAAGAGAACCTTCACAGAATTTCAGCTTACGTAGAGTATCATAAATCCCTGGCTAGACTGTTTCCTTATTATGGCTTAATATTATTTAAAATAATATGTTGAATTATTTTAAATGATACATTTTATTTTTTCTCTATTTTTGATATATATTATATTTTTTATATATGTTTTGTTTTTGTACCAGTTGGCCTTATATTTGGTAACTTTGGAATACCTCCATATTAGTTGAAATAATTTATCAATTGTTTAAGATTTTTCTATTACTAGCCATGTCATCTATTATTTTAAAAAATTATACACACACACACACACACACATATTTATTTATTTACT
The DNA here is from genome assembly GCF_045843805.1 of Urocitellus parryii. Lineage (NCBI taxonomy): Eukaryota > Metazoa > Chordata > Mammalia > Rodentia > Sciuridae > Urocitellus > Urocitellus parryii. The sequence goes on along the minus strand of NC_135534.1, from coordinate 86,621,037 downwards.
TAATTTTCTTTCCTAGCATCTATGCTGTTTTTTTTGTCTTCCATTGACCAAAATCTCTAGTATAATGATGAATAGTCTTGGCAAAGCCAGGTGGTTCTGAATTATTATGATTCTCATTGTTCATATTAGCTAAGTTATTTATCAGTGATTCTATATAGATAACAGACTATCTGGAGAATGTTTACTACTCTTCTGACATTGGAAAGAAATGTTTTGATCATAGATTACAGTTGAAATTTATCAAGCACACATTTAGTTAATTAGTTATAGATGTCTTATTAAGTGGATTGTGATAAAATAATCTTAATTCTTTGAGATTTGAACACATTTAAGTCAAGTAAATACATGTTCTGCAGTCACTGGATGCCTTTCTCTATCCATTAGGTCAAGTTTATTAATTATATTTTTCAGACTGTATTCATTGTTACTCCATTTTGTTGTTTCCAGGAAGGCTCTTGTGACTATTAGTACTGAGCTAACTTTCTGTATTTTCAGAGTGACCTTTGTGTACTGTGTTGTATTTACCCTCCATTAGTTGTAATGCCAATAGAGCAGATATAAATACATACCTAACAAATTATTAAACCCTCCATGTGGGTGCTAAAATATTAGTACATCTGTGTATTGCTAATACCATGAATCTTGTGATGTATATTTTAGTAAGTTTTCCTACTTCTGCTACTTTAATAATCATTGGTTTTATGACATCATTTGAACATCAGTCTATGCAAATTTCAAGAAGACTTCTATATTCAACCACATAATAGATACTATTATATCTACCCACATTATTTTTTCACTGTTTTCTTTATTTCTTGCTTTTATTTTGTTTCTTCTGACCACCTTCCAACCTCCAGTCAACCTCTAATTACTATTGCCTTGTTCTTGCTTTTCTGCACCTGAAATCCTGACATATTTATCTGAATAAAAACTACTAATTAATGTTGATTTTGTTTTCTAAATTTCAACAAATTCTTTTTCTATGTCCTGTTGCTTTGTGTTCTACTTTCTGCCGAGACTTTTGTTTCCCATGTTATCCTTCGTTGATGGTACCCTGTGAGTGCATGGGCTTCCTTCTATTGCCTGCTGCTTGGATATTCTCAGATTATTTGGCAGACCTGTCTAGCAATGAGCTAACGGCTTTCCAGTGGGGCACCCTATGGCTTGAATACTGGCTTTGATATGATACTTCAAAAAACACACACTGTTTTGTTTGTTTGTTTTTTCAATACTGGGAATTGAACCCAGGGGCTCTCTACCACTGAACTACATCCCCAGCCCTTTTCATTTGAGTTAGAATCCAAGTTGCTCAGCCTGGACTCAACCTTGTGATTTTTCCACATCAGTTCCTAGGTCACTGAGATTATAGGTCCATACTACCACGCGTGGCAAAAATCACCTTTTAGAGGTAATTCCTTGGTAACACTGTTGGAAACATCCTAATATAACCACAACAGTGAAAGAGAGAGAGAGAGAGAGACCGCCGAGTTTCATTTTTAGATGCTAATTTGTTATTTTCTAAAATGATTCAAAGTACCAAATCTTGCCTAACACTAGAGTAGCTGTAAATATTCAGTAAGGTTGATGATCTTCTGTTAAATTGGTGATGTCAAAGGTAAAGTAAGCTATGGAAATAATGACACATAATATGGCCATAGGTAAGTGAGCACTGAAAGGTAATATATATGTATGGAAGAGAAAGAGCTACAGTGGCCAGCACAAATGGGCATATATAACATACAAATAGACTGCTCTCCATTTTATCTCTGGCTCATTTGTTTATTTTTTTTCTGACCAAATAGTCACTTCTTGTTGTATTAAATAATATTTCCCATGACAGCAGTGAGATATAGCAATGGATAGGAATGATATAGTCACATCTTTTTTAGACCTAACAAATAAGTAAAATAAATAATATAATTTAACACATGACACATCAGGGAATGATAGGTGAATATAACTGAGCTGTTCTTACCTGAGGGACTGAATAAGGAAAGATAAAATAGAACCTGAAGGATGAGTAAGAGCTGTACCTCATTGCCTACTGGTTCAGATGGAAGGAACAATGATACCTCCAAAAGACAAAAGTAGTTCAGCAAGGAGTGTCTTATAGAAAATAAGCCAGATTCAAAATTTCATGGAGCAATTGTTGTTTTCCTATCAACATAAAAGGTTTTCTCTATTCCCCAGTGGCTATTAAAAGCATATATTTGCATTTAGTTAATATGGCTCTTCAGGAAAGTCTTTTAGTCTTTGAGTTCCCCCTGCAGGCTTTTTTTTTTTTCTTACAATTTATTTATTGGAAAACAGAGATTGCCGATCCTGTATGTTCCATAGTCTGGCTATTTTTACTTAAGCTTCATGATCACATTCATGACCTTTCTCTTTCCTTCTCAATTAGTAATTAGATTAGCTTTGGTCACTTCAGGTCTGTAATTTTTTAAAAGAATTTCATAGGAAGAGTTACAGATGCTTGATTGTCTACTTCTTGATGTAAGTAACCTAGCTGAGCACTACACTTTTATTCTTTATTTTAAAATGATATTTTTATACTTTTATTATTTCCTTTCCAATTACTAGCTTGAATACTTTCATAAAGACAATCTTCCCTCTCTCATCTGATTACCCAGAGGTATACTTCTTTTAGGAAGGTTTTCCAACAAATGTTTGATCATTTTCCTTTAACACTTTCAAAAACAGGCATTATATCTCTAGAATACTTCAAACATTATGCTTTATTTTTTAAAAATATAAAGTGCATGATTCAATATGGTTTGTCAAATGCTTGCACTGTACCCACCTTTCTAAACCTTAGCCACTAAAGCATTATGGGGCTTCTTTCCAGTCAGTTTACCTTTCACTCACAAAACTGGGAAAGTACCACTTTGATTTCTGTCCTATACAGAAAAACTCTATTCCTCCTATAATCAGAATCTTACAATTTATTAATTTGATCTAGATCTTTCATTGAGCAAAATGAGTAAAATTTATTAAAATGTTGATTTATCTACATTGCTACACATATTTGCAGTTTTTTCCTTGTTATCACTAATCGTTTATTCTGTGAAGATAACACAATAGATCTATTTTCTTGATAGAAGTTTATTTCTATTTGAGGTTATTAGGAATATTTTAAGTGGTTTCTATTCATATCACTTTGTGAACATACACATTTACTTCTTTTTAGTGTAATACCCAAAGGTAGAATTGTTGGGTCATAAGGTATATTTAACTTTAATGAAAACTAATGAAATAATTTTTCTAAGCTCTTATCATAAGTTCTTTCCTGTTTTTGTATCATTGAGGTAGATTTTTCTAGATTCAGAAAGGAATCATTAAGACTAGAAAACTTTTCTTTTTTTTTATAATTTTTTTTTAAAGAGAGAGTGAGAGAGGAGAGAGAGAGAGAGAGAGAGAGATTTTTTTATTTATTTTTTAGTTCTCGGCGGACACAACATCTTTGTTGGTATGTGGTGCTGAGGATCGAACCCGGGTCGCACGCATGCCAGGCGAGCGCGCTACCGCTTGAGCCACATCCCCAGCCCTAGAAAACTTTTCTTTATATTTTCAGATTTCCCCATTCTTTTTTTAAAGACGTTTTTTGTTTCTGTATTTCGTTTTGTTTTTCTGGATACCTAAAAATTCAGTTTCTCTATTCTGATTTTGTGTGAAATGTTTTCCTCTTCTGTTTCAATTTGCATTCTATTCTCAGTAGAACCTCTTTAGTGTAAGTTCTTTCAGGAATGGCATTATTTTAATTTGATTAGTTGGGTTTTTTAATTCACAAGATCTGTATGCAGTTATGTAAAATAATGTTTTGATATGTCTGCATTGTAGACATCAAGCCATTTAGCATAGTATTATATACCTATTTTTTCTGAGGTGAGAACACTTAAAACCTATTTTTTTCAGATTTTTCATGCATATGTTGTATTTTTATTAACTGTAGTTACTATGATACTTGATAAATCTCTTGAAGTTATTTCTCTTATTTAACTAAAATCCTTTTTTTCCTTTGACCAATATTTTTAGTTCCTTCACCTTTGATCTCTGGTAACCACCATTTTACTCTGAGTTCCTGAGTTTGACAATTTAATTTGGTCAGTTAGATAGCACATAGGAACCAAATTTTCCCGTCACCATCTGACATTACCACAGTTCCTTTGCACTTGTCTGTCAATTTCCCTTCCATGTCTGTCTGCTGTTTCAGACTGGCCACTGAATTTTCTGGAATTTGTGACTTTTCTTGCTATTAAGGCAAGACTTTATTTGTCCCTGTAACAGCTTCTCTCTACTTGGTGATATCTGCTTGTTCTCAGTATGCTGTCACCATCCCTTTGTGTTTGAGAGTTTGGGAGAATAAGTTGTCACCTAGTGCTATCACTGGAAGTAATGGATATTGATTTTTACGTCCTAACAGTTCTTTAGGAAAATGATAAATTATTGGTTAATTAGTAAATTCAAATGACTCTGTCTAAATAAGTGCCCTGAAAGTTTGATATTGTGAAGCAATCTTATTTATTCATTCTCTCATCACATTTGTTGAACATCTCATGCCAGCCTCTGTTTTAGGAACCAAGGCAAACATGCCTCTTAAGTCTTACTGGCCTTAAAATATATTGGGAGAGAAAAATAATAACCAAATATTCATACAGTCTTTGTATTTGCATCTATGATGCTTTGCTTTCCTTGTTATTGTCTGCTCAATATTCTTATATTCTCGTGTTTTTAGTTCAATGTTCTATGCCCATAATATCAGGGATTTTTTAAATTTGAAAACTAATTTCCATAGCTCTGTTACAACAGCCAGAAACTGGAGAAAACCCAAATATTAATCAATATTTAAATAAAAAAGAAATATGTTGTACTCACATAGAGAATACCACTTGTCAACAAAACATGAATCATGGACACATGCAACATGAGCAAGTCTGATGGAAATAGCATTGATTGAAATACAATACAAAAGAATGCACGCTATACAATCCCGGCTATGTAGAATTCAGAGCTTGTAAAGTCAATATATAGTGTTGGAAGAAAAATGGGTAGCTACACCTTTGTAGAAATGGGGAAAGCCAGGAGTAAAAATGAGAAGAGATCTTTGAATTACTAGATATGTTTCAGTTTTGGGTGGTAGAGAGGTAGCTTTATTAGGTCTGTATGTGCACATAGACAATCAGCCCTCTGTGTCAGTGAGTTCTGTGTCTATGGATCCAACCCAATACGTATCAAAAATACTATTATTTATTTATTTATTTATTTATTTTGGTACCACAGATTGAACTCAGCAGCACTTGACCACTGAACCACATCCCCAGACCTATTTTGTATTTTACTTAGAGACAGGCTTTCACCGAGTTGCTTAGTGCCCCACTTTGCTGCGGCTGGCTTTGAACTTGGAAGCTTCCTGCCTCAGCCTCCTGAGCTGCTGGGATTACAGGCATTTTTTATATATATATTTTTAAAAAGGACATGTACACGTATTTTTTCAAGTCTTTATTTCATAAATAATGTAGTATGATAAGTGCATAGCAATTACATTGTGTTAGAAATTATAAGTAATCAAGAGATGATTTCAAGTATTTGGAAAGAGGCACACATGTATATGCAAAGCCAGTTCCATTTTATATAAAGAACTTGACATTCACAAGATCTTGATACCTAAGGGGTTTTGAAACCAAGAATTATATTTCAGTATATGTGTGTGGTGCTAGAATTGAACCCAGGATCTTGAGAATGCTAGTCTATCTCTCTATAATTCATAGTTTGTGTAGTAAAATAAGAAAGTAAAACATGTGGATGGTCTCTGTTAATTTAGTTAGAATTTAAAACCTGACATTATGCTTAATGTACTTCAATAATAGCTTAAAATGAGACTCAAGATATAACAAACCAATGTCATGTGTATTCATTGGTTAGAAACTACTTTAAAAATCTTTGTGTATTTTGATTCCAGTGGAAAACCGTAATTGAGGTAGAGATTTAGATGATAGTTTATAATAATAATGAAAATATTAATTTATATTTTCTTAAAGCTTTTCTAGTTAGGCTTTTTTGACAAAGTATATATTTTGGTGTACAAAATGTGCACATTGTGAAATGATTGAAGCTAACATATGTCACTTCATGCTAATTTTTATTTTTTTATGGTAAGAACATATAAACTCTCCCAGCAATTTTTTATTATATAATATATAGCCACTATGCTGAACAACATCTCTTCATTCTCTCCCGTTGCCCAGGACCTGACAACCACTATCTTATTCTCAGTTTCTGAGTTCAACATTTTAAATTCATATTTAGGTGAGATGATGCACTATGAATTCGTCTTTCTGTGCTATGCTTATTTCACCAGGCAAAGTATTTGTGACAAAATATGTCACAAATAATAGGATTTCCTTCTTTTTGATGGATGAGTAGCATTCCTACTGTGTATTTATGCCTACTGTGATTTCATTATTCATCTACCTAACAATGAAAGGCATGCGTTGTTTCAGAATTGTGGCTATTGTAAATGATGTTACTAAAAATATAGGAATGCAGCTAATTCTTTGGCATGCTGTTTTCCTTTTTTTTTTGGGGGGGGGGTATATACCTGGAAGTGGGGACAACTGGATCATATATAGTTATATTTTCAGATTTTTGAGAAACATCCAGCTGTTCTTTATTTTGGCTTGTATACATTAGTCAGCTTTTCATCACTGAGACCTGACAAGAACTACTGAGAAGAGAGGAAACATATTTTGGCTCATGGTTTTAGAAGCTTCAGTCAAGTCAGCCTACTCTCTTGCTCTGGGTGCAACAGAACATTATGGTGGGAGAGTTTTGTGGCAGAGAAATGAAGCTCAGGACAAGTGATCAGGAAGCAGAGAGGGAAAGGGTAGGAGCTACAGGAAAGATGCACCCTTCCAGAGTGCACCTCCAGTGACTCACCTGCCTACAGTCACCACCAAGTCAGTCCACTCAAACTCAAATGGACTGATCAGCTCTCAAATATTATTTCACTCTGATTATTACTGTGTTAACAGAGGGATTTGGGGAGGACTTCTCATACCCTAATCATCACAGGGATGTGCTAATTTACATTCCCATCACAGTGTATAAGAATTCCCTTTCTCCACATCCCCTTTACCATTTGTAATCCTTGTCTTTTTTTTTTAATAGCCATTCTTACAGGTATATGGTAAAATCTTGTTGTGTTTTTTATTTGTTTTTTTTTTAATTTTTATTGTTGGTTGTTCAAAACATTACATAGTTCTTGACATATGATATTTTATACATTTGATTCAAGTGGGTTATGAACTCCCATTTTTACCCCGTATACAGATTGCAGCATCACATCAGTTACACATCCACTGTTTTACATATTGCCATACTAGTGTCTGTTGTATTCTGCTGCCTTTCCTATCCTCTACTATTCCCCCTCCCCTCCCCTCCCATCGTCTCTCTCTACCCCATCTACTGTAATTCATTTCTCCCCCTTGTTTTCTTTTTTTCCCCCTTTCCCCTCACTTCCTCTTGTATGTAATTTTGTATAACCATGAGGGTCTCCTTCCATTTCCTTGCAATTTCCCTTCTCTTTCCTTTTCCCTCCCACCTCTCATCCCTGTTTAATGTTAATCTTCTTCTCATGCTCTTCCTCCCAACTCTGTTCTTAGTTACTCTCCTTATATCAAAGAAAACATTTGGCATTTGTTTTTTAGGGATTGGCTAGCTTCACTTAGCATAATCTGTTCTAATGCCATCCATTTCCCTGCAAATTCTATGATTTTGTCATTTTTTAATGCAGAGTAATACTCCATTGTGTATAACTGCCACATTTTTTTTATCCATTCGTCTATTGAAGGACATCTAGGTTGGTTCCACAGTCTTGCTATTGTGAATTGTGCTGCTATGAACATCGATGTAGCAGTGTCCCTGTAGCATGCTCTTTTTAGGTCTTTAGGGAATAGACCAAGAAGGGGAATAGCTGGGTCAAATGGTGGTTCCATTCCCAGCTTTCCAAGAAATCTCCATACTGCTTTCCAAATTGGCTGAACCAATTTGCAGTCCCACCAGCAATGTACAAGTGTACCCTTTTCCCCCATATCCTCACCAGCACTTGTTGTTGTTTGACTTCATAATGGCTGCCAATCTTACTGGAGTGAGATGGTATCTTAGGGTGGTTTTGATTTGCATTTCTCTGACTGCTAGAGATGGTGAGCATTTTTTCTTGTACTTGTTGATTGATTGTATGTCCTCCTCTGAGAAGTGTCTGTTCAGGTCCTTGGCCCATTTGTTGATTGGGTCATTTGTTATCTTATTGTTTAATTTTTTGAGTTCTTTGTATACTCTGGATATTAGGGCTCTATCTGAAGTGTGAGGAGTAAAGATTTGTTCCCAGGATGTAGGCTCCCTATTTACCTCTCTTATTGTTTCTTTTGCTGAGAAAAAACTTTTTAGTTTGAGTAAGTCCCATTTGTTGATTCTAGTTATTAACTCTTGTGCTATGGGTGTCCTATTGAGGAATTTGGAGCCCAACCCACAGTATGTAGCCAACTTTTTCTTGTATCAGATGCAGAGTCTCTGATTTGATATCAAGGTCCTTGATCCATTTTGAGTTAACTTTTGTGCATGGCGAGAGAAAGGGATTCAGTTTCATTTTGTTGCATATGGATTTCCAGTTTTCCCAACACCATTTGTTGAAGATGCTATCCTTCCTCCATTGCATGCTTTTAGCCCCTTTATCAAATATAAGATAGTTGTAGTTTTGTGGATTGGTTTCTGTGTCCTCTATTCTGTACCATTGGTCCACCCCCCTGTTTTAGTACCAGTACCATGCTGTTTTTGTTACTATTGCTCTTTAGTATAGTTTGAGGTCTGGTATCGCTATACAGCCTGATTCACACTTCCTGCTTAGATTTGTTTTTGCTATTCTGGGTCTTTTATTTTTCCATATGAATTTCATAATTGCTTTACCTATTTCTACAAGAAATGCCGATGGGATTTTGATTGGCATTGCATTAAACCTATAGAGAACTTTTGGTAATATCGCCATTTTGATGATGTTAGTTCTGCCTATCCATGAACAGGGTATATTTTTTCATCTTCTAAGATCTTCTTCTATTTCTCTCTTTAGGTTTCTATAGTTTTCATTGTATAAGTCTTTCACCTCTTTTGTTAGGTTGATTCCCAAGTTTTTTTTTTTTTTTTTTTTTTTTTGAGGATATTGTGAATGGAGTGGTTGTCCTCATTTCCATTTCAGAGGATTTGTCGCTGAAATACAGGAATGCCTTTGATTTATGCATGTTGATTTTATATCCTGCCACTTTGAGGAATTCATTTATTAGCTCTAATAGTTTCTTTGTAGACCCTTTTGGGTCTTCTAGGTATAGAATCATGTCATCTGCAAACAGTGATAATTTAAGTTCTTCTTTTCCTATTTTTATGCCTTTGATTTCTTTCGTCTAATTGCTCTGGCCAGCCAGTGTTTCGAGAACTATGTTAAACAGAAGTGGTGAGAGAGGGCATCCCTGTCTTGTTCCAGATTTTAGAGGGAATGCCTTCAATTTTTCTCCATTCAGAATGATGCTAGCCTGGGGCTTAGCATAGATTGCTTTTACAATATTGAGGTATGATCCTGTTATCCCTAATTTTTCTAGCGTTTTGAACATAAAGGGATGCTGTACTTTGTCGAATGCTTTTTCTGCATCTATCGAGATGATCATATGGTTCTTATTTTTAAGGCTATTGATGTGGTGAATAACATTTATTGATTTCCTTATATTGAACCAGCCTTGCATCCCAGGGATGAATCCTACTTGATCATGGTGCACAATTTTTTGATATGTTTTTGTATCCCATTCTCCAGAATTTTATTGATGATTTTTGCATCTAGGTTCATATTCAGGCCTTTTGCTAATATATAATAGTATATAATAAACATATAGGTCAATAACTTTTAATTGGGTTACTTATTTTCTTTCTGTTGAATTCCTTATGTATTTTGAATATTAACTTATTATATATATGGTTTTCCAATACTTTCCCCCATTCTGGTCGATATGCTGCCCTTGCAGTATATCAGATCCTTTGTTGTGAAGAAGATTTTAGTTTGAAGTAATTCCATTGATCTATTTTTGCTGTTTTTGTTATTTATTTAGGGGTCATGTCCAATAAATCATTGCTCAAATCAATGTAAATAAGAATTTTTTTTTCCTGTTTCCTTCCAGTAGTTTTAGTTTCAGGTCTTTGTTTGTACTTACTTCATTATGAGTCGATTTTTGTGAATGGTATGAGATAGGGTCTACTTTAATTTCTCTGCATATATATATTTATTTTTTAATCCTCCTTATTGAAGAGAACATTCTTTCCCCTGGGTGTGCTCTTGGCAATGTTATGGAAGATCAAATAACTATAAACTGGTAGATTTGTTTCTGGACTGCATTCTGTTCTACTGGCCTTTGTGATGTTTTTATGTCGATACCATGCTATCTTGATTACTATGACTTGTAGTATATTTTGAAGTCAGTTAACTTGATATTTCTACCTTTGTTCTTTTTGGTTGCAGGTACTTTGGCTTGTCAGTCTTTTGTGATTTCATACAAAGTTCAGAATTGTTTTTCTATTTCATAGGAAGTGTAATGAATCTGTAGCTCACTTTGTATAGATACTTTACAAGTAATTCTTCATGAACACAACATTATCTTTCCATTCATTTGTGTCATCTTCAGTGTTTTAGAGTTGTCAATATACAGCTCTTTTACTTGTTTGGTTAAATTTATTTCTAAATATATTATGCTATTATACATGAGATTGTTTTCTGTTGGGGATTGTGAATTGTCAATGTACACAAATACTACTAATTTTTGTTATTTTTCTATCCTACAATTCATTCAACTTGTTTATTCTAATAATTTTCTGGTAGAAATTTTAGTGTTTTCTATAAAAGATCATGTTATCTACAAACAATTTTAATTTTACCTTTTCTATTTGAAAGCATTGGTTCCCTATTTCTCTTTCTAAAACTTGCAATGTTATAGTGAATCAAAGAGATTAGAATGGATATCCTAGTTGTGTTCTAGGTATTACAGGAAAGACTTTCAGTTTGTCACTATTAAACATAACATTAACTGTGGGAATGTCAGATATGGCCTTTATTATTTTCATGAACATTCCTCCTTATCTAAAATGATCAGCATTTTTATCATGAAAGGGTATTGAATTTTGTCATAAATTTTGTGCTTTAAAGGCATCCTTCATTATCTTAATATGGTGTATCACACTTATTAATTTATATGTGTTGAACTAACCTTGCTACTCATAGATGTCACTTAATTATTTATTTGATTATTTTAATGTGTTGTTGGATTCAGCTTGCCAGTGTTTAGTTGAGAATTATTACTTTTAGGTTTATAAGAGATGTTAAACTGCAATTTTCTTTTCCCATATTACCCTTACCTGGCTTTGGTATGAATGTAGTGCTGGCATTATAGAATCAATGTGCAAGTGTTCTCTCTTCAAAGTTTTGAAAGAGTTTGAGAAGGTTTGTGTTTACTTTAAATGTTCAGTATACTTCCCAAGAAAGTTATTAGGTCCTGGGATTTTTTATGTTTTTATTTGTATTTATATATTTATTTTTTGTACCACGGTTTCAACCCATAGGTGCTTAACCACTGAGAAAAGTCTGCCACCCGTTTAAAAAATATTTTATTTTTATTATAAGACAGGGTCTCACTAAGTTGCTATCCTGGCCTTGAACTTGTGATCCTCTTGCCTTAGACCCCCAAGTCCCTTAGATTACAGGAATGTGCCACCACACCCAGTTGTCCCGGATTTTTGTTACCGAATTCAATAATGTTACTCATTATTGGTCTGTTAAGATTTTCTATTTTTCTATGAATCTGTCTTGGTAGTTTTATAAGAATATCCATTCCTTCTAGGTTATCCAACTTGTTGGCATACGCTAATGCATGGTAGTTTTTTGTGATTCTCTATATGTAGTATCAGTCATAATCTCTGTTCTTTCATTTATAACTTTGAGTCTTCACTTTTTTCAATGCAGTTAAGTTTTGTCAGTTTTATTTATTTTTCAAAAAGCAACACTTTATTTATTGATCTTCTGCATTTTTCTTGTTTTATTTGTTTTTGCTACAATTTTTACTGTATTCTTTCTTTTCCTAACTTTCTTTACTTTGCTATTCTTTTTGTAACTCCTGAGGTTTAGTGCTTTCATTTTATTAATGTAGATTTTTATTGATATAAACTTCCTCTAGAATATCTTTTGCTGCAATGTATGCTTATGCTGTTTTCATTTTAATTTCTCATTTTATTTCTTTTTGATTTTTCTTTGATCACTGATTATTCAGGGATAGCATTATTGTATTTCTACATACCTTGAATTTTCTAATTTTCCTCATGTTATTGACTTATAGTTTACAACATTGTGGTCATACAAGATTCTTGATGTGATTTCATTCTTCCTGAATTTAAGTGTTTTTATCCTAATAAATGATTTATTTAGAATATTACATGCTTGCTTGAGGAGATGTTGGATGTAATGTCTATATTTTTGTTCAGTCAGTTTGAACTAATGGGTAGTTTTTTGTTTTTTGTTTTGGAGGTCTATATCAAAATATTTTGTACTGTGCTCAACTTTCTTTTTTTAAATTAATGAATTCATTTTAATTAGGTATATATGACAGCAGAATGCTTTTGTACACAATTGCAGCACAACTTTTTATTTCTGATTGTACAAGATATGATGTTGCACCAAATGTGCAGTCATACATGTACCACATTCCACTATCTTTCCTGCCCTCATACTCCCTCCCATATTCTCATTTCCTGCTGGCCAAAGTTCCTTCATTTTTCCCATGCCCTCCTCATTATGAATCAGCATCCATTTATCAGAGAGAACATTCAACCTTTGGTTTTTTGGGATTGGCTTATTTTGCTTAGCATGATATTCTGCAACTCCATCTATTTACCTACAAACGTCTGAATTTTATTCTCTTTTAACATTGAGTAATATTCCATTGTGTATATATGTCATAGTTTCTTTATCCATTCATCTATTGAAGGGATCTAGGTTGCTTCCACAGTTTAGCTATTGTGAATTGAGCTGCTATGAACATTGATATGGCTGTGTTACTATAATATGCTGATTTTAAGTCCTTTGGGTGTAGGCCAAGGAGTGGGATAGCCCAGTTAAATGGTGGTTCCATTCCAAATTTTCTAAGGAATCTCCATGCTGCTTTCCAGATTGGTTGCACCAATTTGCACTCCCACAGCAATATATGAGTGTGCCTTTTCCACCACATCCTTGCCAATGCATGTTGTTGTCTATAATCTTGATAACTGCCATTCTGACTGGCATAAGATGAAATCTTAGAGTAGTTTTGATTTGCATTTCTCTAATTGCTAGAAATGTTGAACTTTTTAATATAATTATTGATCAGTTGTATATATTCTTCTGAGAAGTGTCTGTTCAGCTCTTAACCCATTTATTGATTGGGTTGTTGTTTTTTGGTGTTAAGTTTTTTGAGTTCTTTATGTATCCTGGAGATTAGTGCTTTATCTGACATGCATGTGGCAAAAACTTGCTCCCAAAATGTAGGCTTTCTTTACCTCATTGATTATTTCTTTTGAGAAGAAGGTTTTCAGTTTAAATGTATCCCATTTATTAATTCTTGGTTTTATTTCTTGTTAAGGAAGTCGGGGCCTAATCCAACGTGATGAAGATTTGAGCCTACTTTTTTTCTCTATTAGGTGTAGGGTCTCTGGTCTAATTTCTAGGTCCTTGATCCACTTTGAGTTAAATTTTGTGCATGGTGAGAGATAGAGGTTTATTTTTATTTTGCTGCATATGGATTTTCAGTTCTCCCAGCACCATTTGTTGAATAGGCTATCTTTAATCCAATGTATGTTTTTGTTTCCTTTGTCTAATATGGGATAACTGTATTTAAGTGGGTTTGTCTCTGTGTCTTCTATTCTGTACCATTGATCTACATGTCTATTTTGGTGCCAATACCATGCTATTTTTGTTACTGTAGCTCTCTAGTATAGAGAGGTACAGGTATTGTGATGCCTCCTGCTTTACTCTTTTTGCTAAAGATTGCTTTGGCTATTTTGGGTCTTTCCAAATAAATTTCACAATTACTTTTTCTATGTCTATAAAGAATAATGTTGGGATTTTAATTGGAACTTCATTCAATCTGTATAGTGCTTTGGGTAGTATGGCCATTTTGACAATATTAATTTTGCCTATCCAAGAGCAGGGGAGATCTTTCCATCTTCTAAGGTCTTTTTCAGTTTCTTTCTTTAGTGTTTTGTTGTTTTCATTATAAAGGTCTTTGACCTCTTTTGTTAAATTGATTCCCAACTAATGTGTAGTTTTTAATTTGATGTTTCCTTATGGATTTTCTTTCTGGTTGATTTATATATTGTTAAAAATAGAGCATTGGTGATTCTTACACTTGATCTTAGCCAAAAGGCCGAGAAGCAATAGCATTGGTGATTCTTATGATTATGATGCTGCTCTCAATTTCTCCCTAAATTTTGTCAATATATGTTTTACATGTTTAGGTTCTCTAATGTTGGATGCATACATATTTGAAGTCAATGAGTCCTCTAGATAAATGGACCCCTTTATCACCATGGAATCATGTTATGCATCTCTTAGGGCAGACTTTGAACAAGTCTATTTTGTCTGATTATAGAGGAAGTTGCTGTCTTACAATAATTCAATTTTTTAACTTTATAATGGTATGGTAGATCTACCACTGAGGAACTCTTGACAGGATCTGTAGGGTTGTTCCTGTATCCTATGTCTGTCAGGTGCAACATAGGCCTGATTGAATCTGGCAAGACAATTTTATAATGGTGTGAAAGCAATATGCATTCATTATATCATCCTTTGAATTTTAATCTGTCACACTAGAAATGTGATCTACACTACATTCTCTTGATGTTAGTCAGTAGTAGCTAGCTCCAGCTAGATTTCCAGATATTCAATAAGTACAAAAGTGAGGTTGTGTTAATAACCTGTGATATTCAGTAGTTTGTGTATTAAATGCATTTTAAAATTATGATATTTTGAATTTACCATGAGTACTGGATATAACTACATTGTATGTCAAGGATCATTGGGACAGCCTCCCCTGCTCTCTTGTTTTCCATTTGCATGGAATTATTTTTCTCAACTCATTTCCAGCCAATGTTTGCCTACAAAGATGATGCATTTTTTAGGCAGCTTACAATTAGGTTCTCATATAATTTTTTTTTAAATCTACTCAACCTCTTTATGCCTGTTTTAAAAAATTTAATTCATTTACATTTAAAGTAATTTTTGATAAGTGAGGACTTACTACTATTTTGTAAATTATATTCTGTCCTATAGTTAGTTTTATTCTTGTAGTCCTTTGTTGTACTTTCATTCCTTTTCTTTATTTTGTGTATCAACTACAGTTCCCCCCCCTTTTTTTGGTTGCTCATGACAATACAATGATCTTGACATATCGTACATTTGATTCAAATAGGGTATGAATTCTCATTTTTCCAAGTGTACAGGTTGCAGGATCACATTGGTTATACAGCCATGTTTATACATACAGCAATACTAGTGTCTGTTGTATTCTGCCACCCTTTTTATCCCCCCTCCCCTCCCCTCCCATCACCTCTCTCTACCCAATCTATTGTGACACATTTCTCTTTTTTTCCTTCCCCTCACACCATCTTATATGTAATTTTGTATAACAATAAGGGTCTCCTTCCATCTTCCATGTAATTCCCCTTCTCCCTCCCATTCCCTCCCACCTCTCATCCCTGTTTAGTGGTAATCATCTTCTCATGCTCTTCCTCCCTACTCTGTTTTGAGTCACACCCCCCCCCCCTTATATCAAAGAAGACATTCAGCATTTGTTTTTTAGGGATTGGCTGACTTCACTTAGCATAATCTGCTCTAATGCCATCCATTTCGCTGCAAATGCCATGACTTTGTCATTTTTTAATGCTGAGTAATATTCCATTGTGTATAAATGCCACATGTTTTTTATCCATTCACCTATTGAAGGGCATCTAGGTTGGTTCCACAGTCTAGCTATTGTGAATTGTGCTGCTATGAACACTGATGTAGCTGTGTCCCTGTAGTATGCTCTTTTTAGGACTTTTGAGTATAATCCAAGAAGGGGAATAGCTGGGTCAAATGGTGGTTTCATTCCCAGCTTTTCAAGGAATCTCCATACTGCTTTCCAAATCGGCTGAACCAATTTGCAGTCCCACCAGCAATGTACAAGTGTATCCTTTTCCCCACATCCTCTCCAGCACTTGTTATTGTTTGACTTCATAATGGCTGCCAATCTTACTGGAGTGAGATGGTATCTTAGGGTGGTTTTAATTTGCATATCTCTGATCTCTAGAGATAGTGAGCATTTTTTTTGTGTGTAATTGTTGATTGATTGTATAGCCTCCTCTGAGAAGTGTCTGTTAAGATCCTTGACCCATTTGTTGATTGGGTTACTTGTTTTCTTGCTTAATTTTTTGAGGTCTTTGTATACTTTGAAGATTAGAGCTCTATCTGAAATGTGAGGGGTAAAATTTGTTCCCAGGATGTAGGCTCCCTATTTACCTCATTTATTATTTCTCTTGCTGAGAAAAAAAACCTTTAGTTTGAATACATCCCATTTGTTGATTCTTGATTTTTAACTCTTGTGCTATAGGTGTCCTATTAAGGAATTTGGAGCCCGACCCCAGGAGATGGAGATTAGGGCCAACTTTTTCTTCTATTAGACGCATAGTTTCTGGTTCGATTCCTAGCTCCTTGATCCATTTTGAGTTAACTTTTGTGCATGGGATTATAGTCATGAATCACCATACCTAGTTCCTGAAATATTTCTGCTGAGAAAAATCTCCATGTACTTTTAGGGTTGGTTATGCTGGTTTAGTTTGTTCTTTTGCTGGGGTTAAGTTTTCCTAATTATTCTTGATTCTATATCCATAGTTTGGTGTCTGTGCACTTAAAGGGCTCATTTCACTCTCCTTTCCCTGATTGGAAAGTCTCTTTCTCATACTGTGCTTCATAGATTTTAATGAGAAGTGATTCAAGTATCAAAACTATTCTTCCTACTCTCTTCACTGTATGTTTTCTTTTTCTCTTTTTTGGTGGGGGGGAAGGGGTGGCACTGTGGATTGAACCTAGAGGCACTCAACCACTGAGACACATCCCCAGCCTTATTTTGCATTTTATTTAGAGACAGGGTCTCACTGAGTTGCTTAGCATCTCACCATTGCTGAGGCTGGCTTTGAACTTGAGCCTCCTGCCTCAGCCTCCCTAGCTGCTGGGATTACTAGTGTGCTCCACTGTACCTGGCAACCTGTTTTCTTATTACTGTGCTATAATCATTCATATGGATACTCAACTCTTGAAAAGGTATTTTCTTTTGTGAATAGTTGTTTAAATTGATACTTGTGTTAGTGACAAGTACTAGAAAGTTATATTCTGCCATCTTGCTAAAATTGCTCACTAGAATTTTTAATTTTTAAGTGTGATAAATGTATAAGGTAATGTAATAGAATGTCTTTATTTTCATTGAATGCATACTAAAGTGTCAAAATACATGTAATTTTTTATGAAATATTTCAGAGAAAAAGGAGAAACTCCAATGAGGAAGGAGGAAAAAGAAAATGAGATTAAATGTTAAGAATTTCTTATTCTATATAATGGATTTATGGAGGTTCATTGTCTTATTTTTTTCTTTTTTTTGGTAATGGTAATTGAACTTAGGGCATTTAACCACTGAACCACATTCATCCCCAATCCTTTTTTTAATATTTTATTTAGAGACAAGGTCTCCCTGAGTTGCTTAGGGCCTTGGTTTTGCTGAGGCTGACTTTGAATTTGTAATCCTCCTGCCTCAGCTTTGTGAGCTGCTGAGATTATACGCATGTGCCACACTGCCTAGCTATTTTTGTTTACATTAACAATTGTGATTATATTTCATGGGAAGAGAGGGATGTAGCAGATGAAGCACTGGACATATGGAGTAAACTCATTTTTTTTTATTGCATCTGTACCAAGCCTATTTATATTTTGTCTGGGTTTGTGATGGGTGTTATATTCCAGATAAAATGCTAGAAACTGGTATGGGGATGTGGCTTGAGTGGTAGCGCGCTCGCTTGGAATGTGTGCAGCCCAGGTTCCATCCTCAGCACCACATACAAAGATGTTGTGTATGCCGAAAACTAAAAATAAATATTAAAATTCTCTCTATCTCCCTCTCTCCCTCCCTCCCTCCCTCCCTCTCTCTTAAAAAAAATGCTAGGGACATAAATTGTGCCACTTTGGAGTTCTTGCTTGACCTAGTGGTCCTTCAGATTAGGCACATCCATTGAAAAATGGAAAATGAGATAGCCATACTGTTCAATGACTGGAACTTAGATCTTAAAGAACTTCAGTGTCCTATGGGTGTCATGATGCGTGCTTTTGTTTTCAGTTTTTATGGGTTTCTTATGTTTGTTTAGATTTTATATGCAAAGGAAAAAACACAAAAATTCTTGAGAAAATGATTTAAGAAAAATATAAAATGCTTAGCAATCTTAGTTCTATTCAAAAATAATAGGTAAGGGCTAGAGATGTAGCTCTTTGGTAGAGCACATGCCTCACATATGTGAGGCCCTGTGTAAATCTCCAACACTAAAACCAAAAGAAAGGAGAATCATGGTAATCTTCAGAAACTATTAGCAAGAAGAATCATGGTAATCTTTAGAAATTATTAGCTTAAAGAAAAAAGTGTTTGGGGAGAAAATCTGAAAAGCTAAAAACTAACAATGGACCAACTGATCTCCCAGAAGGTAATAACTGCTCAAGAATAAGAATTGAGGGAATAAAGGTCCAAATGCACAGAACAAAGAGTTGGTGACTGACTTTATAAGAGATGTCCAGAAACTAGATGACTGGTTAGTCACATTTCAAATATTTTTTATGTATTTATATTTTTTTAGCAGTGAATCTGGGTAAGAATAATCCTCTTTATGACGATTTAACCAAAGGTATGGGAAACATAGTAATCTGAAAGCAGGACTTTTATTTCCCCTCTACTTTATACCACCAGGCTACCAGTATATGTTTACATACTAATTCATCCTCCAATATGAAGTTCCATGTTAATAATGTAGGTAAAGAGACATTTCTTGAGAAAATGACCTTTTCTTTATCACATTTGCCTAAGGAACATATATGGAGTTCCATGGGACAGATTTTCCACACCGACAAATTCCAAAAATAGAATTTCCTTTTCAGTTAACTCCACTTTCAGATTAAATAACTTGGCTCTTAGCCAACAAATTTTCTTGGTAAAGTTCTATCTTCAATTTGAATCTTTTTTATTAGTTTAGGAAAATAAATATATTTAATTGACAATATTTTCTTGAATTGAGATAGTGTGAAATAGCAATATTCTATATTTCTTATTCTATACTGAACTTAAAAATAAATTATTTTATTGTACTCTTGGTGATATGAATATTTTTGTAAAAATTTAGTTTATTATGGACTCAACAATAATTAAAATTTGAATATCATGTGCAATTTAGCAACAGGAAATACACAACAGTGAAGGCAATTTTGGTGTACCTTAAACTGTTTTACTATAGTAGCATAACAGAAGTAAAAGTCATAGGAATTTTTGCCTTAAATAGTCATGGCTTAGAAAATATAAAAGTAAAAATAGTGTACATGATAACTATGGGATGCAGTTAAAGTAATAAACATAAAATGATAATATTAAATGTTTATGTTCAAAAGGACTAAGTCTAAAAATAAATAATTGTCCTATTTAAGAATTCATGCTATTAAAAATAAGCCCAAAATAAAGGAGAAATAAATTAAATAAAAATTAAAAGATAATAAAAAGATCAACTTGGGAAAAAAAGTACACAAAAATTTGGTTATGACTTTTAACAAGCAGAAAACACAAGCAATATTAGTTGAGAGAGTATAAAACATATTTCAAATATATAATATGAATAAATATGTATGAGTGAATTTGAAAACATAGCCATAGATAAATCTTGAAAATACTCTATTGGATAAAAATATAAAACTAGGGTGAGACTTAAAATACATCTTTATTTATGCAAATTTAAAATGTATACCTGGAAAACCCCAATATAATTTGTGAGAACATATATCTAATTAAGGGCCTCTGTTAAACACAGTCACATAGGTGTCTAAGGCATGTATTTCTGGATTTGCAGGGGGAGATTGAACAAATATTTCATATTATAAAGATTTGCATCACAGAAGAGTGCTTTGTAAGGATCAATTATATGTGTATTATGAATTGCATATACATACAATTTCCAACACAATGATTTTGAGATGCGTAAGCAATTACAATATTGTTCCAGATAGGCCTCCCTTTAAGTGCTCACTAGACTCCATGAGACCCTAGTTGTTAGATGGTTTATCGGGAGTGTTATTAATTGGAGCTCAAATAAGAAGCAGTGGGATAGAGAGCAGGAAGATGCTACGGAAATCTGGAATCATATTTATGGAACATGGGAAGCACATAGTGGGCATGGAAGTAGGTTTAAAATGGCCAAGAGTAAACTTAGAGACCAGCTGTGGTGTGAGGGCTTGATGTATGGTCACGTGTAAAATGTTCTGTGGAGATATCTAATAGAAGTCCCAGAAGGTGAGCAAGCCAGATTTACATTTTATTGACACCTGCTGTCTAGAGTTGAAACTGCTTAGTTAATATGGAAGTAGCTAAATAATGGGAAGGGGAGTGTGAAATTCTACAGGTTAAAGATATGTGCTGGAATCCTATGAAGTCAGTCATAGGAGGTGAGTTAGAGGTACTTCCTGGACAAACTGAAGGACTGGAGGCAATTAGCATGTAAAGTTCCTGTTAGCATAGCTGCCAGAAGGCACCCTCATCAAATTCCAGGGATTGAGTCAAATTGAACTGAGTCCTACTCAGAGATAGCTAAGCTGGTATCTCCCCCAAAGAGGACAACAGAATCAGTAGGAGGTGAGACTTCATTCAGCACAGAAGTCTTGGGCAGTTTCTATGTACACTCATGAGACGCAGGCAAATATTATGTAAATGTCCCTCAGACAGTAGGTTTGGGGAAAATTACCCTGAAGTGCTTGTTTCTGGAATGCAGCTTTATTCATCATTTATGAGTACAATTTGTTTGTTTGTTTTTATAAATTCCTCTTATCCACCACCAAGATTGTTGGTGAGGTGCCTCTTCATGAACTGGTTATTTATCAAGAGGACCAGTTTCCTTTTGGCAATCTGTTCCCACATACTTTCCTAAGATTGCTCCTGTTTTTTTTTTGTTTTTTTTTTTCTTGAAAAGTTCTTGGAGCTATTCCCCCAAAGGACGGTCTTTTAGGAATTTTAAAATGCTCTTCTACAGAGGAGCCCTGGATCTTGGGGCATAGTGCTTGTATACCTAGGGTACAGTGCTTCAGTCCTACGTTCTGCCTGACTATCTGAGCCTAAATGTTCTGATTCTCTTGAAGCATAAGCAGTAGTATAAATAGGTGCAACTGGGGCCCTGTGATTTCAAATCAATGATGGTCAAATGTATCATTATATTCCTATTCATTCATGTTTACTCAACTAACACCTGTAAGACTACATTTCTTAAAATTATCCATCATGTATTTTTCTATTGTTTGACCTGATTGACTGATAGATGAATAATTGTAAAGATTCATTTCAAAGGTCCAGAAGCATTTTTTTTTTATTTCCAGGCAGACTCCCACAATAATAAAATTCAGTATTTAAAAAGCTAAGGAGTTGTATGAGCAAAATATCATACAATATGATTAGCATTATTATTACAATGGAATATCAAATTAGATTCTAAGTAGCCAAAATAAAAAATATATATATATCATCAGAAATTGTATGTTTTGTTTTCTCCAGGAAGTAGAAAACACAATTTTCTCAGTGGAAACAAAGTGAACTCATACTTTCTAACACATTTTTCACATGAGACTTAATA
Source organism: Urocitellus parryii (assembly GCF_045843805.1). Taxonomy (NCBI): domain Eukaryota; kingdom Metazoa; phylum Chordata; class Mammalia; order Rodentia; family Sciuridae; genus Urocitellus; species Urocitellus parryii. The sequence continues at coordinate 86,599,038 of NC_135534.1, read as the reverse complement.
TAGAATATTTGAACTACAAAGCAGATAATAGATCTTATCACCTTTATAGAGCAAATACAGAATAAATTTTCACATGGCTGTTTTTTGTTAATGACTCAATAAAAGCTAAGTTTATGATAAAAGGCAGCTCAGTAAAGGAGAATTTGTGTGTTGATGAGCTAATAGGGCATTGTCCTCTGAAACTGAAAAATTGTAGAATCCCAACCATTTATGTCGTATTTCAGAACTCTTATAGACCATACTAAATCATACCTACTGAATTCATTGGAATAGCAGTGAGAGTTTCAGAAAAACTTGTAACTGTGTGTCACAGCTGTGTTGAGGGAGGAAAGAAACAAAAACACAAAGCATGAGGGTAGTGGAGGGTAGCATGTATGGAATTTCAAGGAACACACATGAATGAGGTGGTTCAAGGTGCTTAAGAGAAGGAATTGCCCTTAAAGAAATGTTTCTGCCTCATAGAATCAACAAGAAATTGTATGACAGTTTCTGAAACAACTTTAAATATACAGTAGAGGTGTGTCATATACTCTACTTGCTTGTGAAACCTCATCGCTAACCTTGGAAGTTGATGTTAGGAGGTTGAGGATATAGGCTAGAAAATTGCAGAAAACATTCAGATCTTCTGTCTTGGTTTGTGCATTCTTTCCTGAGATAGTAATTTGGAAATGTCTATTCTGATTTTAGCTCTCTTTGAAGGTTGTACTTTATTTTGCTTATCTTTATAATTCCATAGTTTAATTGGATGATAGTTTTTCTAAGGTATCAGGCAGCTTAGCAATGATTCTGTGTATTGCAACAACGTCATTATATACATTCTGATTTTTTCACTAGAAAATGTATTTGAAGACACCAGCTAATTTGTGTGTGATCATACATGTTTGCACATGGGTATAGTTGTGCTTAAACAACTTATCAGCACTACCTCTATCTCTGGTTTGCCATGTGCTAAAAGTATCTATACAAATTTGTTGAAAATTTGAATTCATACTGTACCCTCCCTGCCAATTGGGGCCTAATATTATAATGTATATTTTCATCTCTGTCATGTACCAAGATTTATCCCTCTGTTTCTACCTTTCATTTTATATTTATAAATACTTCATTGGAATTTTTAAATCAAGGTATTACATTGCACCAATAATAGAGTTTTTGGTTTTGTAGAAAATCCATTAGCTCAAAATAATAATTTAAAAGAATCTAATTACTTTTCAATAGTAAAATGTTCTGAGATCCCATTTAGAACGTCAATATTGTTTCTATAGTGTCCCCTGTTCATTAATATTTTTATCATGCTTTCAAAGTGAACAAAAGGTTTAAAACGTTTTAACTGAATTGCTGTATGATGATTTTGGTGATCATTACTATTTATTTTTCTGATATTTTGCTTTTAAGTTAAAGCAGCATTCAATACTAAAGTTATTTATATAAAAAGCACAAATAATGGGTCAGGTTCTCTATTTTTTAAAGGTACATTTTAAGTTAGAAAAATCTACTGTGTATGCAAAGGTATGAACAGGTTTTAGTGAATCCATAAGAGAAAATACAGTATTATAACACAGGGGATGCTATCACCTTGTGAAGTAGACCTTTTAGTTCTTAGAAGCTACTGTAGGAAGCAGAGGGAAATGTCAGTCCCAGCTTCCATATCACTGAATCCAGTACCACATTTTTTATAGCAAGGCTGCCCTTACCCTTGGCTACCCTGCACCAATGTGTTAGTATGGTAAGTGTACTAGTATTGTCTATTTTATGAGGTGTATGATTTCCCTAATAGAAAATTGGCTAGGAGAATACCCATCTATCTGACTGAACTTTGCTTAGAATTGTGTTCTACTTGATGAACTTTCTTTTCCATCCTCTTTCTTTCTCTTGTCCTTGCACCAGTATTATGGGCTCTCCTTATCTACTTAGACCCTTGACAGAAATTCCCCTTAATAAATCTCTTGCACCTCTAATCCTATTTAGTCACATTTCTTGGAAAAATGAAGTGACATACTTCTTTAAATTCTAATAATGAGGGGAGTGAGAAATTACTGAAAACAGCAACAAAAATCATTTTTCCCATTTGTTTTCTTTAAAATTTTTAATTAGTCATATATGACAGCAGAATGCATTTTGATTCATTGTACACAATTGCAGCACAACTTGAAAACCATTTTTTGAACAGTTGGGATCTTTAGAGTCTAAAGTAATTGAACTCGAAGGACCTAGGGACACAACTTTTCTACCCTAGGTTTCTTCTTGCTGGGGTTCCCAATGATACAAGCCAACTGAACCTGAAGTGGGAGGATAGTTATTCATGCCATTCAAAAAGGCCTCTGGAGACAGGGAGAATTGCAGAGGATGGAGAGTGGCTCTAGGGAGCAACACAGAAGACAGTGTTCAGAGGTCATTTTTTTTTCAGGATCTGAAATCATAAATATAAAATTACTCTATATGAAAAATATAAGATAATTATTTCTTTAGTTTAGCTGCTCAATATACAGTTATTTTCATTCTGGTAAATGAAACCCTGCTTTTCCATTGACAAATAATGCTTCTCCAATGTATAAAAGAACCCCATGTTAATTGGATGGGGTTCCCTTCACCTCATAGTTTCTGATACATGGGAGAAGCTTAAATGTCCTAGAGACATTTCACCTCACTGTGACCACAGTGAATGATTGGAACAGTGGAATGGCATCCAAGCCAGCTCAATGAATTTAATTCTCAAATTCTTTTGCAATTAATGTAAAAGGGACTATATAGCAATGCTGTTTATTGATGAGATGGCCTGTAGGGAAGGGAATCATGTCTGAAAATGGACCTAATAGAGTGAAAATGAGAATTGGGAGGGGGAGGATGCAAAATATCCTCAAAATGATTATTATGTGTACAGTAATGCCTCCCACAAATGCAGCATTATAATCATTATTATTTTGGGGGTTATTTCATTTATTTTCTTGCTCCAGTTGATTGGGCTGAATCTTGCCACCTATATCCAAAAGATTCCTGACTGTAACAGATAAATGGCTACAGGTTGCCCAAATATTATCTGAAACACTGGACCACATTATGAAGAAATTCAGGACGTAAAGACTGAATAGAGTGGGACTCTAAAAGAATTATCAAGATAATGAGATCCTACTGGATCCTGGAAAGGATTCTCTGACAAACTGAGAAATGACATTAAGCAAGAAGGCTACTGAAAATGAAGTTAACTGCACTGTGTTTAGGGAAACTACTTATGCAGTGACTTTGTGATCTCCAGGTGTAGTCAACTGGAACTAAACTAGACTTAAGGAACCTGAACACATAGCCAGTGATAACTGTAAGCTTTTAGCTACATTTTGTCATATCTTGTGAACCTTCTTTAGGACAGGTCAAACAGATTTTTTTTTCAGTTTCTAACTGCTATGACCCAATGAAATTTAAGTCTGATTTTTCTCTGAGAAATGAGTAAAAATTCTGATTTGTTTATTTCTATTAATTATTAAGAGCAAATTACATCCAAGGTACTATGTTTTTGCTAAGGATATAGCAATAAAAGATAAAACAACAAAGTAACAGTTCTTATAGCTTAGTGTGGAAAAAGGAAGAAAAGCATGGATAAAGGATACAGTAGATTAAATTGTTGTACTATTTCAGTTTTTTAAGGTGCTTTTCTGTATAGAAGAGATTGGCAAACTAAGATTCATTTTCAAGTATTTCTTGATGCCAAGGATTTGGATGTAAAGGAGAATGTGAATCAAATGTGATTATACAGAAATTGAATTTGGATTCAAAATGAGTAGGGAGAGAAATTTCAACAAAAATATATCCATTTTGCTGATCTAGGCAAGGCATGGGGCTGGAAGTAGAGTTTGTAGCTGTTTTAATTCTTGAGTCATGGCTAAGATTATGTGTCTGTTTGTCTAGATCTCCTATGTTTCTAAGCTTCTAATTATTTAAAATTATTTCTACCTAAGCTAGATAAATAGTGTTCCATCACAGATAATAGAAACCTAACAGAGTCAGAATTGTCCCTCTCTCCCTTTATCTCTCTCATATATGTATGAATATATTGTCTATTGTACCCAATTGTATGTAATAGAAGATATATATGTGTGTGTGTGTACACACACACTCATATGTTATATGTATATGAATGATTGTAGTGTGTGCCTTCAAGAGAAAATGGCACACCTCAATAATAGTCCAGAAATGATAATGAGGCATGCTCTGGGGATAGTACATGGCTCACAAGCACAGACACATACTATATAGTACCTGTAGTGAAAACTCATTGAGAACTTCTGCCCTGTGGATCAGAGAAGAGTTAATGGATCCAAGGTTTCAAGGAGCAGAGACCAAGATGGAGAAATAGCAGTAACACATAATTAGAAGTAGGTAATATCTGATGAATCAGAGGAGGGGATACTGCAGAACCAAAGTCCTTGAGTGGGAGAGAGTGTTTCATCAAATGACGCCTTGGATAGATGTAAGAATTTTTCTTTTTTTCTAAAAGAAACAGTTACTGTCCGTAATATAAGTATAGTCTTGAATAAGAATGCAGCCCTGGTAATTTGAGAATTAGGTGAAATTAGTGATACGGTGTAAAGAATAAGTTGTCATAGGAACTCATTCTTGACTGGAAATGGGAGTTGGTAGTATCACAGTTATTGGTTAGTGAATGGATATTGAGATAAATAAATCATAGAAGACAGTACACTTTCTTGTGACATTTGGATAGATGAGTATCCCTTATTCGAAGCAGAGTAAAGATTTCTGATACAAAGGGGGGAAAATTCTTAACAGTGAAGTAGAGGTTTGGCACTGACAGACTTGAAACCTTCAAGAACCTTGAAAACATGTATTCAGTCCACTGTAAATCAGCAGAAACTTAGGTTTGTTTACTGTATCTCAACTACATTAATTTATTGGCAATAGTTCTAGGAGAGACAAAAAAGAGACAAAACAATGAGGAAATTATTTTGGAAATTTGACTTACAAAGTCAAGAATTTTTATTTTTCTTTTAGCCAATTCCTTAAGAATTAAACGTCTTAGGAATTTAATTTATGAAGATATAGTATTTGAATTTTAATTATACCTGAGAATTTAATAACATAAAATGGAATTACATTCAAATTTGGTACATCTCTACTTTGACATTTTATTGAAGCATCTTGTTAAAATTTAATTTTAATGCAGAATTTCTGAAAAACTCTTTAGGTTGGTGAGAGTAGAATAATGGTTTTTGAGAAATAGAACAGAGTGAATTTTTCAACCTTGGGTTCACAATGATTGAATTAATAAACTCTCTTGACATTTGAGTCCTTATTGGAAAAAAATTAACTCCTGCACAAAGATTTTAAGACTTTTCCTGACAAACTGCTCATCTCCTTACTCTGATTGACTAGACATTGCTAAACACAAATCGGTATAAGGGTAAATATCTGGGGTATACTGCTAGTGGGAACTTTTCCTCCTGTGCTGTTTGTTTTCAATTGGATGGAACTCTTTGATCTTTCCATCCACCCTTTCTTCCTCCCCAAGGAGGGAAAAGTGACTTGTCCTTATTAGTAGGTTTGGAGAAGCAAAATAGACTTAGGTAATCAGTCACATTCCCCCCTTTTTTGTCCACGGTATGCTCATTTCTCAGTGGATAATTATGAATTATAATTTATTGCAGAGTCCAGTATTAGAATACTAGTTATCCAGAAATATAATCCAGAGTAATTTGTGTCTTCATAACTTTATCTTTTCTTATTTATTTTTTAAACTAGTTTAGCCAATTAGGTGTAGTTGCTACTAATTGGGGACTCACATAGCTACCCCATCAAAACCCAAAGAAAATATTTTTTTAAATCTCCTGGAAACCACAGAGCTGAAGCTGTGCAAGTGAAATGGAACATTTCTTCTGTTGACTTTGTTTTCTTTTTGTGAATAATCACACCAGAAATATTTATCAATTCAGGAAGTTTTAGAGCCAAATGGATAACATGAACAATTACATTCAGTTTGTATATGATAATGACTGGTGTTGATACTATTTGAACATTTTATTATTTTGTACTGAAATGTGTTTGAACTCTAATTAAAGTGTTTAAACTTCTACATTTAATTTCTGTATAAAAGAGCACAAGAAGATACCTCATTGGGCATCAAGGGTAAGGGGACCAGATGGCAAGACTATTAAACAGGGGCCACACATGAACCTCTTTTGCACTAAGACATGGAAGTTTGCAAGTCAAAAAAACCACAGGCACTATACCTGTGATATCTTTACCCTGATTCATCCACCTACCACATTTCTAAGTAAATGATATTTAAATAGTATAGACAGTATTCATTTTAGGAAAGAAATAGAATATGTTCCACATATTAAAAATGATACCTTGCAGGATCAGAGTGCTGGTGTTCTATAGTCTAAAGAAATACCACATTTCAGATAAATCCCAGAAAGCGAGAACTATGTTATGCCATAAGTATGTTATCAACCTGGTTGTCTGAAAATACTCATGAAAAATGTCACTGATGAAAGATGCCATGCTCTGGTCTCAGAATTATCTGTGAATGTGATTTCACATCAGATCTATTGAATAAGGATTCTGAGGTTGCAACTTTAGAATTTGGATTGAAAGGTGTGAGAGGAGAAAACACAGGTCTTAAGCAGAGTCAGTTTTAAGAATTGCTGATCAGCACATGCACATATTTACAATCAGGAAGATCAAAATTTTCAGGAAAAAAATAGGTATGAACATTATCAGACTGGATTAAAATGTAAGAGTTAAATCATAAGCCTACTCCTCAATAGGCATTATATAGGAGATCAGAAATCAAATGTAAATCTATGTTGCTCAGTGTCCCATAGTAATTTCTCCAATATCAACTATATGTGGTAGTTCAAATTTCTTCAGTTCTTCAGTTCAAATTTCTCAAAATGCCAAAGCTCCATGTTTTGGGTATCTTTGTCTAAAACTCCAACACCAAACAACTTGGCCTCTCCTTTCTTGGGTTTTAAATAAATAACCCAAAGTGCTCTTGGAATTTGAGGGGAAATAATAACCTGAGGAGATATGACTCGCTAGAAGAGACAAACCTTTGGTTTTTTGACAAGTGCAGTGTACTTACCGATTGAACAAAGGCATATATTAGGCAGCATGGCATCCAAAGAGCTACTTTATATCCAAGATCAGAAATCATTGTTCATTATCAGAGATTCACTAACTTTGTGAAGTAAAACATGTTCTATATTTTATGAGCGGGAAATTGACAGATTCTGATGAGATTCATTTCTGAAAAAGTCTACCTTCTCTATTGGGAGCTGTATTGATCTTGGAAAAGGAATCGAGAAACAAGTAACGTACCACAGAAACAAGGAAGGGAAAATATTACCTTTTATTTTATTATTGTTCTATATCTTATTTATTCTGTATTTTATTTATTTTTTAAATTTTAGTTGTAGATGAACACAATATCTTTATTGTTTTTATGTGTCTATTTATTTTTAAAAGTGTATGACATTACCACTTTTGAGCTGGTGGTATTGCCTTATCTGTGATGTGCTTTAGGATTCACCATGAGAAGCCAAGAAATTGTCCAAATCAGTTTGTGCTTCAAATGCATGTTTCAAGGACAATCATTAGAATTGAGATCCAGAATGGGAGCAGAGCCAGGAGGATCTGTTTCTGGTTGAAAGCACCACCTATCAGGTAGTAGACACAGGACTGCTTTTTGCATCTTTGGCCACATTGGAGCCAGCAGATGCAATCTGAATAAAGGGAAAGTCTAATGCCCATGGAGTTCTGTTTACAGAAGCAAATGCTTCCTATATTAGGTTTGTATTTATCTGTAAGTGAATATGAAAAAGAAGTTAATGCATTTTCCAAAGAAGGGTTTCTGGTATCCTGCCATAACAATCATGCCAAGATTCATTATTCCTAAAACTATGTATAGATACAGAACAAAGCACTGAGGAAAGTAGTTTAGCAAATTCATAGAGCATTCCATCAATAAGTGTAATAATTCTCAAGCAATTTCCAAAATGACAGGAACATTATCAATGCATTTCCTAGCCTGTCAGCAAACATTTGATCCTGCAAACAAACCATTTGTGCCCTGAATAAATTCACAGGAGGATAATAAAACATACATTTATAGACATATTTTTATTTAAATGAAAGAAATATCTCTTATAGTTCTTTGAATCCTATAAAGTTTCTCTTCAATATTTTTGGATGTTGTAAGGATCCAAGGATCTCAAAATTTTCTGTGATAAGTGAAAATGAATCACAGAAAATGTTTTTATTTGAACATGTAGGAGCACAGTTTGGAACTGAAGTTGGCAAACATGATTTTGCAGATTTTAGGTGTAATCTAAAATATTATGAATTAATCTTTCTTTATAGGCAAGTATAAAATTTGTGGTTTAGGCCAGATATAATTATTGAAATGTTTATGAATAGAGGAAACCCCATTCCTTGGTCTATTCAAATAGATTATAAAGCTGTGAGAGGAAATCTGAGTATTACTGAGCTAGCCTCTGTTAGGAAGAAAGAGATTAATCAATCAGTCATCAGTATTTTTCACTTTCAGGATATTTGGGCTTATACAGGCTGCATTCTAAGTTCCATAAAACTTTGTATTGAAGGTATAAGGATTACGGAATAATATTGCATTATTTATAATTTATCATCTTTTATTATATTTTACTTCTTCTATACTCTAATTTCTGACTCTCTCATGATCATATAAGTCAAAGAAAAAAATAGTTAGACCTGCAAAACATAAATCTCTTTAATGTTTTTCTCACCACCAAGTGTGTAAAATGCCTCCCTGTAGTTTAGATAATGTCCACACAAAGTCTAAGAAAGTACCTATTTTATAGGTTGTGTTTTCCACTTTTTTCTCAGTGTTTTCTCCTCAGGGAAAGCCATTCACTATCACATCTACTGTTTAGAATCCCGCTGTGATTCAGGTAAACATTTACATATCAAATCCTCAAACAAGTCCTCAGGTAGCTACTTGTATTTTCTTCTTCCTGAGACACAATTTCTCTAATGAAATCACACTCTTCTAAGCTCACTTTCTCTATATTGTTAAGACTTTCTCCTTACTCCAACTTCTCCCTTTTGGATTTCTTGAGAATATAACCCTTGGAGCTTCTCGTGATAAACCATAAACTCTTTCTCTAAGTGATCTGATCCATTCTTATATGTTTTTTTCATAGTATTTCTATATTGACAATCCCCATTGTACATTTTCAGACTGTTCTGCTCTTTAGGACTCTACACAAATATATAATTGATGTCTATAGTTTTAAGTTTTTGCAATCATTCACCCCAAATTTTCTATCTTTTCTATAATCCCATCCCCTTTGTTTTCTTCCCCCCAGATCTGCTCTTTCCTATTTCCAGTTCCATCACTGGCCTCCATTCATTTGGAGGATCTACAGAGAAAGCACTTGTCTCAAACTTGCCCTACCTTCTTTTCCTGCTGCACTTCAAATCCTTATCATGTCTCTCTTAATCCTGCACACAAAGTATTTCAAATTTGTTTTCTGATTCTCTACTATCTCTTAGCTTGTTCAAATCATTAGAGTAGAAACTCAAGTATTGGTTAAATATAAGTTTTGATGACTGAATGAAATGAGTTGGTATATTTCTAGTAATGCTAGAAGTAAGCCTTAGGCACATAATTATTTGCTCTTATGGATCATTTTGTCTCAAAAGATTTTGCACCCCCTTTTTTTTGCTCCTTAAATGCTACCAATTTCATGTTTTTTGAAAATTTATCTCTTCACATTTAGCATCTAACTCCTATACTGACTACAAGATTATTATAAAGATTTACTAAATATAAATGAACTGCTTTTGAAATAAATACTCCAAACAGAGAGAACCTAACATTTTACTCTCTTGGAAGCCATTTTCCACTCCTTTTTCACCAAAGCTGAATATTTAGCCCCTGTAATAATCCTGACTTTTGCAATACGTGTTTTATTTCTATTATATTTAGTTTATTTCATCAGTTATAAATATGACTGTAAACAATACAATTCACTTTTCTTTGTTATGGATATATATATAATTGGAACCACACTCTGTATATTCCTTTTTAATTTGTTTAATTTACTCAAATTATATTGTAGATTTATTTATGTAGCATTATTTAATTATATTCTTATTTAAATTTCTATTAGAAGAACATAAAATATTGTTAGCGGTGATTTTTTTTCTTTTTTAAACAATGCTGGAGATCAAAGCCAGTGTATTTTACATACTGAGCTAGTATTCTACCATGGAGCTACATCTAGGCTTTAACTATGCTGTTTTATATAATCCCATGGGTCACTCAATTTTCAAGTATTATTAAAAAAATTTTCCGCCACAACTTTCTTGGATTTGTTTTGGTTCTTTTTTATTTTTTAACTTAGTTTTTAGTATCTCTCATTGGTGCATTATAATTGTACACAATGGTGTGGTTGTTATTTACACATTTGTACATTTACACAATCCAAGAATATAGTTTGGTCAATATCATTCCACAATATTTCCCTCTTCCTTCTTGTCCCTTATCTTGGACACTTTCATCTATTCTACTGATCCCTTCAATTTTCAAGAGATTCCCCCCACCTTTCTTTCTTCTCTCTGCTTCCACATATGAGAGAAAAAACATGACCTTGATCTTCTCAGTTTGGCTTATTTTACTTGATATAATGATCTCAAGTCTCATTTATTTTCCTGCAAAAGACATAATTTGTTTTCTTTATGGCTGCATAAAACTCCATTGTGCATATATACCA